>NC_058086.1:175420389-175502762 GCF_014858855.1 Bufo gargarizans | reverse complement strand
CCAGTCCTTTCCATCCTTAGCTACTACTCATTTTAACCTAGTTTTTAACGTTTGATTAAACCTTTCTACTAGGCTGTCAGTTTGTGGGTGATAGACAGATGTCTGTATCTTTTTGATATTCAGCAAGTTACAGAGCTCCCGCATGACCTTGGACATAAAAGAACCTCCTTGGGTATCCCCACTAGGGAAAACATCTCCATGAACTCTTTTGCTATGAGTTTAGCCGATGTATGTCGCAGTGGCAACGCCTCCGGGTACCGAGTGGTGTAGTCCAGGACGACCAACATGTGCTGGTGCCCCCTAGCAGACTTCAGTAGGGCCTACGAGATCCATAGCAATTCTCTCAAAATGGTACCTCGAAAATTGGGAGGGGCACTAAGGGACTAAGACAAAGACATTGCAGCCTTCTCATTGGCCCAAGCAAGAAGCAGGGAGGATCATGGGTTCAGATTAGGGATGAGCGAACTCGAACTGTATAGTTCGGGTTCGTACCGAATTTTGGGGTGTCCGTGACACGGACCCGAACCCGGACATTTTCGTAAAAGTCCGGGTTCGGGATCGGTGTTCGTCGCTTTCTTGGCGCTTTTTGAAAGGCTGCAAAGCAGCCAATCAACAAGCGTCATACTACTTGCCCCAAGAGGCCATCACAGCCATGCTTACTATCGGCATGGCTGTGATTGGCCAGAGCACCATGACCCAGCCTCTATTTAAGCTGGAGTCACATAGCGCCGCCCGTCACTCTGCTCTGATTAGCGTAGGGAGAGGTTGCGGCTGCGACAGTAGGCGAGATTAGGCTGATTAACTCCTCCAAAAGACTTGATTAATTGATCGATCTGCAGCTGTGGATCATTGAGCTGCTGATACTCATTGCTCACTGTTTTTAGGCTGCCCAGACCGTTTGTCAGTCACTTTTTTCTGGGGTGATCGGCGGCCATTTTGTGTCTTGTGGTGCGCCAGCACAAGCTGCGACCAAGTGCATTTAACCCTCAATGGTGTGGTTGTTTTTGGCTAAGCCTACATCAGGGTGAAGCTGTCACACCAAGTGCATTAACCAGCAATAGTCTGTTTATTTTTTGGCCATATACATCAGGGGCAAGCTGCGCCTGTCACCAAGTGCATTTAACCCTCAATGGTTGTGGTTTTTGGGCTAAATCCTACATCAGGGTGAAGCTGTCACACCAAATGCATTTAACCAGCAACAGTCTGTTTATTTTTTGGCAATATACTACATCAGGGGCAAGCTGCGCCTGTCACCAAGTGCATTTAACCCTCAGTAGTGTGGTTAGTCAAGCTGTCACACCAAGTGCATTTAACCATCAATAGTGTGGTTATTTTTTGGCCATATCCCAGTCTAATTCTGTCAGTAAACGTATACCTGTCACCCAGCGCCTAAATACTAGGCCTCAAGTTTATATCCAGCTAAATCTGTCGTTACTGGTGTGGCTGGTCAAGTTATTTAGTGTCCGTCAAAGCATATTTGTTCTGGGTTGATATACAATTCCCATTTAGCAATTTCATAATTTAGTGGTTTCTGCTGTATCAGGCTATTTGAAATCTATTCCTAAAGGGTATATCATATTCAAGGTGCACATAGGGTCATTCAGAATAACTTCACACACCCGCTACTGTGCATTTCCAAGTCTAATTCTGTCAGTAAACCTATACCTGTCACCCAGCGCCTAAATACTAGGCCTCAAATTTATATCTAGCTAAATCTGTCGTTACTGCTGTACTGTTGTGGCTGGTCAAGTTATTTAGTGTCCGTCAAAGCACATTTTTTGTTCTGGGTTGAAATACAATTCCCAATTTAGCAATTTCCTCATTTAGTGGTCTCTGCTGTATCAGAGCTATTTGAAATCTATCCCTAAAAGGGTATAAATATTCAAGGTGCACATAGGGTCATTCTGAATAACTTCACACACACGCTACTGTGCATTTCCAAGTCTAATTCTGTCAGTAAACCTAAACCTGTCACTCAGCGCCTAAATAATAGGCCTCAAATTTATAGTCAGCTAAATCTGTGGTTACTGCTGTGCCTGTATTAGTGTAATACGGTACCTAAATAGATAGCCAGATAGTGTTAGTTGTCTTTAAAAAAAGGCCTGAATTTGAATTCAATACATTGGGTCAAATAATATTTTTGTTGTTGTGGTGAACGATAACAATGAGGAAAACATCTAGTAAAGGACGCGGACATGGTCGTGGTGGTTTTAGTGGACCCTCTGGTGCTGGAGAGGACGTGGCCGTTCTGCCACAGCCACACGTCCTAGTGTACCAACTACCTCAGGTCCCAGTAGCCGCTATAATTTACAGCGATATTTGGTGGGGCCCAATGCCGTTCTAAGGATGGTAAGGCCTGAGCAGGTACAGGCATTAGTCAATTGGGTGGCCGACAGTGGATCCAGCACGTTCACATTATCTCCCACCACAGTCTTCTGCAGAAAGCGCACAGATGGCGCCTGAAAACCAAGCCCATCAGTCTGTCACATCACCCCCATGCATACCAGGGAAACTGTCTGAGCCTCAAGTTATGCAGCAGTCTCTTATGCTGTTTGAAGACTCCGCTGGCAGGGTTTCCCAAGGGCATCCACCCAGCCCTTCCCCAGCGTGGAAGACATAGAATGCACTGATGCACACCACTTATGTTTCCTGATTATGAGAACATGGGAATACCACCTCAGCATGTCTCTGATGATGACGAAACACAGGTGCCAACTGCTGCGTCTTTCTGCAGTGTGCAGACTGAACAGGAGGTCAGGGATCAAGACTGGGTGGAAGACGATGCAGGGGACGATGAGGTCCTAGACCCCACATGGAATGAAGGTCGTGCCACTGACTTTCACAGTTCGGAGGAAGAGGCAGTGGTGAGACCGAGCCAACAGCGTAGCAAAAGAGGGAGCAGTGGGCAAAAGCAGAACACCCGCCGCCAAGAGACTCCGCCTGCTACTGACCGCCGCCATCTGGGACCGAGCACCCCAAAGTCAGCTTCAAGGAGTTCCCTGGCATGGCACTTCTTCAAACAATGTGCTGACGACAAGACCCGAGTGGTTTGCACGCTGTGCCATCAGAGCCTAAAGCGAGGCATTAACGTTCTGAACCTTAGCACAACCTGCATGACCAGGCACCTGCATGCAAAGCACGAACTGCAGTGGAGTAAGCACCTTAAAAACAAGGAAGTCACTCAGGTTCCCCCTGCTACCTCTTCTGCTGCTGCCGCCTCGGCCTCTTCTGCTGCTGCCGCCTCGGCCTCTTCTGCTGCTGCCGCCTCGGCCTCTTCCTCCGCCTCAGGAGGAACGTTGGCACCTGCCGCCCAGCAAACAGGGTATGTACCACCAACACCACCACCTGCGTCACCAAGCATCTCAACCATGTCACACGGCAGCGTTCAGCTCTCCATCTCACAAACATTTGAGAGAAAGCGTAAATTCCCACCTAGCCACCCTCGATCCCTGGCCCTGAATGCCAGCATTTCTAAACTACTGGCCTATAAAAAGCTGTAATTTAGGCTGGTGGACACAGACAGCTTCAAACAGCTCATGTCGCTTGCTGTCCCACAGTATGTTGTTCCCAGCCGGCACTACTTCTCCAAGAGAGCCGTGCCTTCCCTGCACAACCAAGTATCCGATAAAATCAAGTGTGCACTGCGCAACGCCATCTGTGGCAAGGTCCACCTAACCACAGATACGTGGACCAGTAAGCACGGCCAGGGACGCTATATCTCCCTAACTGCACACTGGGTAAATGTAGTGGCAGCTGGGCCCCAGGCGGAGAGCTGTTTAGCGCACGTCCTTCCGCCGCCAAGGATCGCAGGGCAACATTCTTTGCCTCCTGTTGCCACCTCCTCCATCTCGGCTTCCTCCTCCTCTTCTTCCACCTGCTCATCCAGTCAGCCACACACCTTCACCACCAACTTCAGCACAGCCCGGGGTAAACGTCAGCAGGCCATTCTGAAACTCATATGTTTGGGGGACAGGCCCCACACCGCACAGGAGTTGTGGCGGGGTATAGAACAACAGACCGACGAGTGGTTGCTGCCGGTGAGCCTCAAGCCCGGCCTGGTGGTGTGCGATAATGGGCGAAATCTCGTTGCAGCTCTGGGACTAGCCGGTTTGACGCACATCCCTTGCTTGGCGCATGTGCTGAATTTGGTGGTGCAGAAGTTCATTCACAACTACCCCGACATGTCAGAGCTGCTGCATAAAGTGCGGGCCGTCTGTTCGCGCTTCCGGCGTTCACATCCTGCTGCTGCTCGCCTGTCTGCGCTACAGCGTAACTTCGGCCTTCCCGCTCACCGCCTCATATGCGACGTGCCCACCAGGTGGAACTACACCTTGCACATGCTGGACAGACTGTGCGAGCAGCAGCAGGCCATAGTGGAGTTTCAGCTGCAGCACGCACGGGTCAGTCGCACTATGGAACAGCACCACTTCACCACCAATGACTGGGCCTCCATGCGAGACCTGTGTGCCCTGTTGCGCTGTTTCGAGTACTCCACCAACATGGCCAGAGGCGATGACGCCGTTATCAGCGTTACAATACCACTTCTATGTCTCCTTGAGAAAATACTTAGGGCGATGATGGAAGAGGAGGTGGCCCAGGAGGAGGAGGAGGAGGAGGAAGAGGGGTCATTTTTAGCACTTTCAGGCCAGTCTCTTCGAAAGTGACTCAGAGGGAGATTTTTTGCAACAGCAGAGGCCAGGTACAAATGTGGCCAGCCAGGGCCCACTACTGGAGGACGAGGAGGACGAGGATGAGGAGGAGGTGGAGGAGGATGAGGATGAAGCATGGTCACAGCGGGGTGGCACCCAACGCAGCTCGGGCCCATACTGGTGCGTGGCTGGGGGAAAGGCAGGACGATGATGATACGCCTCCCACAGAGGACAGCTTGTCCTAACCCCTGGGCAGCCTGGCACACATGAGCGACTACATGCTGCAGTGCCTGCGCAACGACAGCATAGTTGCCCACATTTTAACGTGTGCGGACTACTGGGTTGCCACCCTGCTAGATCCACGGTACAAAGACAATGTGCCCACCTTTCTTCCTGCACTGGAGCGTGATAGGAAGATGCGCGAGTACAAGCGCACGTTGGTAGACGCGCTACTGAGAGCATTCCCAAATGTCACAGCGGAACAAGTGGAAGCCCAAGGCCAAGGCAGAGGAGGAGCAAGAGGTCGCCAAGGCAGCTGTGTCACGGCCAGCTCCTCTGAGGGCAGGGTTAGCATGGCAGAGATGTGGAAAAGTTTTGTCAACACGCCACAGCTAACTGCACCACCACCTGATACGCAACGTGTTAGCAGGAGGCAACATTTCACTAACATGGTGGAACAGTACGTGTGCACACCCCTCCACGTACTGACTGATGGTTCGGCCCCATTCAACTTCTGGGTCACTAAATTGTCCACGTGGCCAGAGCTAGCCTTTTATGCCTTGGAGGTGCTGGCCTGCCCGGCGGCCAGCGTTTTGTCTGAACGTGTATTCAGCACGGCAGGGGGCGTCATTACAGACAAACGCAGCCGCCTGTCTACAGCCAATGTGGACAAGCTGACGTTCATAAAAATGAAGCAGGCATGGATCCCACAGGACCTGTCCTTCCCTTGTGCAGATTAGACATTAACTACCTCCCCTTAACCATATATTATTGTACTCCAGGGCACTTCCTCATTCAATCCTATTTTTATTTTCATTTTACCATTATATTGCGAGGCTACCCAAAGTTGAATGAACCTCTCCTCTGTCTAGGTGCCTGGGCCTAAATATATGCCAATGGACTGTTCCAATGTTGGGTGACGTGAAGTCTGATTCTCTGCTATGACATGCAGACTGAGTCTCTGCTGACATGAAGCCAGATCCTCTGTTACGGGAACTCTCTCCTCTGCCTGTGTGCTGGGCCTAAATATATGCCAATGGACTGTTGCAGTGGTGGCTGACGTGAAGCCAGATTTTCTGCTATGACATGCAGACTAATTCTCTGCTGACATGAAGCCAGAGTCTCTGTTACGGGACCTCTCTCCTCTGCCTGGGTGCTGGGCCTAAATATATGCCAATGGACTGTTGCAGTGGTGGCTGACGTGAAGCCTGATTCTCTGCTATGACATTCAGACTAATTCTCTGCTGACATGGAAGACAGATTCTCTGTTACGGGACCTCTCTCCTCTGCCTGGGTGCTGGGCCTAAATATATGGACAATGGACTGTTGCAGTGGTGGCTGACGTGAAGCCTGATTTCTCTGCTATGACATGCAGACTGATTCTCTGCTGACATGAAGCCAGATTCTCTGTTACGGGACCTCTCTCCTCTGCCTGGGTGCTGGGCCTAATATATGACAATGGACTGTTGCAGTGGTGGCTGACGTGAAGCCTGATTCTCTGCTATGACATGCAGACTGATTCTCTGCTGACATGAAAGCCAGATTCTCTGTTACTGGGACCTCTCTCCTCTGCCTGGGTGCTGGGCCTAAATATATGACAATGGCCTGTTGCAGTGGGTGGCTGACGTGAAGCCTGATTCTCTGCTATGAATGCAGGACTGGATCTCTGCTGAGACAAGCCAGATTCTCTGTTACGGGACCTCTCTCCTCTGCCTGGGTGCTGGGCCTAATATATGACAATGGACTGTTGCAGTGTGTGGCTGACAGTGAAGCCTGATTCTCTGCTATGACATGCAGACTGATTCTCTGCTGACATGAAGACAGATTCTCTGTTACGGGACCTCTCTCCTCTGCCTGGGTGCTGGGCTAAATATATGACCATGGACTGTTGCAGTGGTGGCTGACGTGAAGCCTGATTCTCTGCTATGACATGCAGACTGATTCTCTGCTGACATGAAGACAGATTCTCTGTTACGGGAACCTCTCTCCTCTGCCTGTGTGCTGGGCCAAATATATGCACAATGCTACTGTTTGCAGTGGTGGCTGACGTGAAGCCTGATTCTCTGCTATGACATGGCAAGACTGATTCTCTGCTGACATGAAGCCAAGATCCTCTGTTACGGGACCTCTCTCCTCTGCCTGGGGTGCTGGGCCTAAATATATGCAATGGGACTGTTGCAGTGGTGGCTGACGTGAAGCCTGATTCTCTGCTATGACACTGCAGACTGATCTCTGCTGACATGAAGCCAGATCCTCTGTTACGGGACCTCTCTCCTCTGCCTGGGTGCTGGGCCTAAATATATGCCAATGGACTGTTGCAGTGTGGCTGACGTGAAGCCTGATTCTCTGCTATGACATGCAGACTGATTCTCTGCTGACATGAAGCCAGAGTCCTCTGTTACGGGACCTCTCTCCTCTGCCTGGGTGCTGGGCCTAAATATATGCCAATGGACTAGTTGCAGTGGTGGCTGACGTGAAGCCTGATTTCTCTGCTTATGACATGCAGACTAATTCTCTGCTGACATGAAGCCAGATACTCTGTTACGGGACCTCTCTCCTCTGCCTGGGTGCTGGGCCTAAATATATGCCAATGGACTGTTGCAGTGGTGGCTGACGTGAAGCCTGATTCTCTGCTATGACATGCAGACTGATTCTCTGCTGACATGAAGCCAGATTCTCTGTTACGGGACCTCTCTCCTCTGCCTGGGTGCTGGCCTAAATATCTGACAATGGACTGTTGCAGTGGTGGCTGACGGTGAAGCCTGATTTTCTGCTATGACATGCAGACTGAATTCTCTGCTGACATGAAGACAGATTCTCTGTTACGGGACCTCTCTCCTCTGCCTGGGTGCTGGGCCTAAATATCTGACAATGGACTGTTGCAGTGGTGGCGACGTGAAGCCTGATTCTCTGCTATGACATGCAGACTAATTCTCTGCTGACATGAAGCCAGATTCTCTGTTACGGGACCTTCTCTCCTCTGCCTGGGTGCTGGGGCCTAAATATATGACAATGGACTGTTGCAGTGGTGGCTGACGTGAAGCCTGATTTTCTGCTATGACATGCAGACTGATTCTCTGCTGACATGAAGCCAGATCCTCTGTTACGGGACCTCTCTCCTCTGCCTGGGTGCTGGGCCTAAATATATGCCAATGGACTGTTGCAGTGGTGGCTGACATGAAGCCTGATTCTCTGCTATGACATGCAGACTGATTCTCTGCTGACATGAAGCCAGATTCTCTGTTACGGGACCTCTCTCCTCTGCCTGGGTGCTGGGCCTAAATATATGCCAATGGACTGTTGCAGTGGTGGCTGACGTGAAGCCTGATTCTCTGCTATGACATACAGACTGATTCTCTGCTGACATGAAGCCAGATTCTCTGTTACGGACCTCTCTCCTCTGCCTGTGTGCTGGGCCTAAATATCTGACAATGGAACTGTTGCAGTGGTGGCTGACGTGAAGCCTGATTTCTGCTACTGACATGCAGACGATTCTCTGCTGACAGGAAGACAGATTCTCTGTACGGGACCTCTCTCATCTGCTGTGTGCTGGGCCTAAATATATGCCAATGGACTGTTGCAGTGGTGGCTGACGTGAAGCCTATCTCTGCTATGACATGCAGACTGATTCTCTGCTGACATGAAGACAGAGTCTCTGTTACGGGACCTCTCTCCTCTGCCTGGGTGCTGGGCCTAAATATATGCCAATGGACTGTTGCAGTGGTGGCTGACGTGAAGCCTGATTCTCTGCTATGACATGCAGACTGATTCTCTGCTGACATGAAGACCGATCCTCTGTTACGGGACCTCTCTCCTCTGCCTGGTGCTGGGCCTAAATATATGGCCAATGGAACTGTTGCAGTGGTGGCTGACGTGAAGCCTGATTCTCTGCTATGACATGCAGACTGATTCTTGCTGACATGAAGCCAGATTCCTCTGTTACGGGACCTCTCTCCTCTGCCTGGGTGCTGGGCCTAAATATATGCCAATGGACTGTTGCAGTGGTGGCTGACGTGAAGCCTGATTCTCTGCTATGACATGCAGACTGATTCTCTGCTGACATGAAGCCAGATTCCTCTGTTACGGGACCTCTCTCCTCTGCCTGGGTGCTGGGCCTAAATATCTGACAATGGACTGTTGCAGTGGTGGCTGACTGTGAAGCCTGATTTTCTGCTTTACTGACATGCAGACTAATTCTCTGCTGACATGAAGACAGATTCTCTTTTACGGGACCTCTCTCCTCTGCCTGTGTGCTGGTGCCTAAATATATGACAATGGACTGTTGCAGTGGTGGATGACGGTGTGAAGCCTGATTCTCTGCTAGGACATGCAGACTAATTCTCTGCTGACATGAAGCCAGATTCTCTGTTACGGGACCCTCTCTCCTCTGCCTGGGTGCTGTGCCTAAATATTATGCCAATGGACTGTTGCACTGGTGGCTGACGTGAAGCCTGATTCTCTGCTATGACCATGCAGACTGATTCTCTGCTGACATGAAGCCAGATCCTCTGTACGGGACCTCTCTCCTCTGCCTGGGTGCTGGGCCTAAATATCTGACAATGGACTGTTGCAGTGGTGGCTGACGTGAAGACTGATTCTCTGCTATGACATGCAGACTGATTCTCTGCTGACATGAAGCCAGATTCTCTGTTACGGGACCTCTCTCCTCTGCCTGGGTGCTGGGCCTAAATATATGACAATGGACTGTTACAGTGGTGGCTGACGTGAAGCCTGATTCTCTGCTATGACATGCAGGACTGATTCTCTGCTGACATGAAGCCAGAATCTCTGTTACGGGACCTCTCTCCTCTGCCTGGGTGCCGGGACCTAAATATCTGACAATTGACTGTTCCAGTGTTGGGTGACGTGAAGCCTGATTCCTCTGCTATGACATGCAGACTGATTCTCTGCTGACCTGAAGCCAGATTCTCTGTTACGGGACCTCTCTCCTCTGCCTGGGTGCCTGGGCCTAAATATATGACAATGGACTGTTACAGTGGTGGGTGACGTGAAGCCTGATTCTCTGCTATGACATGCAGACTGATTCTCTGCTGACATGAAGCCAGAATCTCTGTTACGGGACCTCTCTCCTCTGCCTGGGTGCCGGGGCCTAAATATCTGACAATGGACTGTTCCAGTGTTGGGTGACGTGAAGCATGATTCTCTGCTATGACATGAAGACTGATTCTCTGCTGACATGAAGCCAGATTCTCTGTTAAGGGACCTCTCTCCTCTGCCTGGGTGCCTGGGACTAAATATCTGACAATGGACTGTTACAGTGGTGGGTGATGTGAAGCCAGATTCTCTGCTATGGGACCTCTCTCCAATTGATATTGGTTAATTTTTATTTATTTTATTTTTATTTTTATTCATTTCCCTATCCACATTTGTTTGCAGGGGATTTACCTACATGTTGCTGCCTTTTGCAGCCCTCTAGCTCTTTCCTGAGCTTTTTTACAGCCTTTTTAGTGCCGAAAAGTTCGGGTCCCCATTGACTTCAATGGGGTTTGGGTTCGGGACGAAGTTCGGATCGGGTTCGGATCCCGAACCCGAACATTTCCGGGAAGTTCGGCCGAACTTCTCGAACCCGAACATCCAGGTGTTCGCTCAACTCTAGTTCAGATGAAAAAAAAAATCGAGAACATTCGCAAATATGAATTATAACACTATATTCTAAATATTAGCGAATTCTCGAAAGTGGCTATATCTGCGATAAAAATTCGCTATTCGAATATTCGCGCCCAACACTAATGGTTATCCCACATTGGGATTTGTTAAGCCTTTAAAGCAAAAACCTACATTGTTTGATTTTAAAATAGCAAAAATAAAATACACTTTAAAAAAAGAAAATGTAAGTACCTGGAAACACATTTTGCATGTATCATAGAAACAACCTGATTCATATTTATTATCTGGAACATTTTCTTTTTAATCTGTTCAGGAGTCTTTCACGGGTGTTGATAATTAAACAGGATATTATTTACATCACAATATGGATTCCTGGCCATCTAATTTTATGGTTTAGGCGCTAGCATTCACGGCTGATTAGTCTTTAATTTCATAAATACCTACATATTAGGTATGAAATAAAATTTTCTCTCACGCTATTAGCATGTCATTATTTTTCATAGCATGAAATAACATTTCATTTTGGGATTAAACAACTGATACCAGCTTCCTTAGGTTAAATATTTATAGCATTTACACAAACAGGGGGGAATTTATCATGAGAGGAATATTTGAAGTAACTTTTGCTTGAGTCTGCCTTGGTGTACTTTATGCCACATTTATTAAACGTCACATAGTGTTTCATAAATTTGTCTTATCCTTAAGGCCTCTTGCACATGACCGTATGTAATTTGTGGTCCGCAAAAAACGGATTCACAAAAAATACAGATGATATTCGTGTGCATTCCGTATTTTGCAGAACGGAACGGCTGGCCCTTTATAGAACAGTCCTATCCTTGTCCGTAATGCGGACAATAATAGGACATGTTCTATTTTTTTTCAGAACGGAAATACGGACATATGGAAACGAAATGCACACTGAGTGACTTACGTGTTTTTTTTTTGAGGACCCATTGAAGTGAATGGTTCAGCATACGGTTTGCGGAAAAAAAATTTGAACGGACACGGAAAGAAAATACGTTCGTGTGCAAGAGGCCTAAACCTAACACTTTTGTCTAGAAAAACTACTCCAGTTTTCCTTCTCCACTGGAGTGAGATTGCAACTTTTAAAGAAAGTCTCAGTGGTAAATCTGGAGTATAAACTCCATTAATATATCAAGCCACACCCACTTTCAACCCACATTTCAAAACTAACTAAGTAAATCATGTAAAAATGCAAGTTAGCGAAAAAAGTTGCAAAAGCCCTATTTTGCTACTTTTTTGTAGCCAGAATTCTGGAGTAAAGGCTAATAAATCAGGGCCATAGTGCATTATTAGCTCCATACCACATATTTATTGTTTTTGTAATAGGGAAGGTTCTGTGCAGGATATATGTAAAGGTTAGAGGCGAACTAATGCTTATTAGTCTAAGAGAAAATAGAAATCACGTGACCGCTACCACTAGGTTGCTATGTACAGTACAGACCAAAAGTTTAGACACACAACGGAGGTACTCAGTTGGGGTGCCAGGTGATCCGTTACAGTGTGCAAAGCAGTAATCAAAGCAAAAGGTGGCTACTTTGAAGAACCTAGAATATGACATATTTTCAGTTGTTTCACACTTTTTTGTTATGTATATAATTCCACATGTGTTAATTCATAGTTTTGATGCCTTCAGTGTGAATCTACAATTTTCATAGTCATGAAAATAAAGAAAACTCTTTGAATGAGAAGGTGTGTCCAAACTTTTGGTCTGTACTGTATCTGAAGCAGGACATTTTTAAAAAGAAGAACTACTTATAACTGAAGAATTATGAATCACAACTTTATTGGACAATGTGTTTCAAAATAGGACATACTAGGTGGAAGTCCTGTTTAGAAACATGATGGCCAATAAAGTTGTGATCCAGATTTCTGGCTCAAACAGTACTTCCATTAGCGGGTATTTATTTCAAGTATGTTATATAGTTGATAAGGTTGAATAAGGAAACAAGTTCATCTAATCGTATAATCTTCCCAGTCGCTCCAAACTACAAATCTGAATAAATCTGAATAAAAAATTCCAAATATTAGAATAAATCCCCTGATCAACTCCTTATCTCCATTTTTCATTTTTTATTTACTCCATATTTAAGTTTTTAAAAATTTCACATAGCAGGACAAGTTTTAGTTTCTATTGGCACCATTTAATATTGCATACAATGTAGTGGAAATACTACATACCATAGTTTTATGGGTTTTGTTTTTACGGCATTCCCTATGTGGTAAAACTGACCTTTTAACTTTACTCTGTGGATCAGCAATGCCACATTTTTACAGTTTTTCTTGTGTTTTAATACTTTTGAAAAAAATGAAAGATTTAAAAAATATATATTTTCATTGCCATACCCTGACTTTTTTATATTTATGTCTACTTAATTGTGTAAGGGATAATTTTTTTCAGGGTGATCTGTATTTTACATTGATATTTTGGGGTGTGTTTGATGAATTTTTTAGAGAGGTGAAGCAACCCAAAAAAACACAAATCAGTCAATTTGATTTTCTTGCATTACACTGTTCACCGTATAGAGATTAAAACTTTCATATTTTAATACTATGGGCCAGGGGCCCCATAGCAAAAATCTGAATTGGGCCCCCTAATCCCACCCACACCCATTCCACTACTAATTAAACCGTAATAGAGATAAATAACTAAAAAACTAACTAAAAAATTATATTTTACCTTAAGGTTTTGGTCTGGAAATTATTAACGTATATTTAAGTAGACATAGTTCCATGCGTATGTAGCCTACTACTGACAATATAAAGCCTTAAAGGGGTATTCTCATTTGAAAACTATTCCATCCACAGGATGTGTACACTGCTCAAATATCTCTGGAATTCCCATAGAAATTAATAGAACGGTCCCTCCGTTCATTTCAGGCTTCAGGGAGTACAAGGCCTCCATTCTCATGGATAGGGGATAACTTGAAAGAACCTGAATAACCCTTTAAAGCAGGGATGTCCAACCTGCAGCCGTCCAGCTACTTCAAAACTACAACTTCTATCATGCAACAGCTGTAGGAAGGCTGCATTTACCTCTTCCCAGTCCTCCTGTGCTAATAAGCGCTTCCATAATGGCTTTTTTTAATGGACTTTATATGCCCATTTTAACAACAATGATAGTCTGCAGGGTTATTCACACACACATTCATTTTTTGATGGCCCATGAATAATTGCTGTCCAAAAACTGGATATGTCCTATTTTGTCTGTTTTCACGGACTGAAAGCCCCCATACAATTGAAGGGACCATTTTAACTGCCATTTCTCAAAAAGGCATCAGTAAAAAAAAAGTCCATTAAAAATAGACGTGTGAATGTAGCCCTACAGTATCATGCAGTCTAGATACACCACATCTACAGTCTTAGGCCTCATGCACACGACCGTGCTTTTTTTTGCGGACCGAAAACCGCAGATCTGCAAAAAACGGAAGCCGCTCGTGTGCCTTCCGCAATTTGCAGAACAGAACGGGCAGCCCATTGTAGACATGCCTATTCTTGTCAGCAAAACGGACAAGAATAGGACATGCTATATTTTGCCGCCCGCATCTTTTGCAGCCCCATGCGGCCCCATGCGGCCCAATTGAAGTGAATGGGTCCGCACTCGAGCCGCAAAAAAACTGCGGCTCGGATGCGGACCTGAAAAACAGTCGTGTGCATGAGGCCTTAGGCCTCATTCACACAGCTGTATCTGTTTTTGCGCAAATTGTGGATCTACAAAACACTTATAACAGTCATATGTATCCGCATTTTTTAAATTTAAATAAATGGGTCCGAATCCAATCCACAAAAAATGTGGTTCGGATGCGGACTGAAAAATCAAAAATAAAAAAATATATATTTACCATAAAAACTTGATTTCAACAATAGATCATTTTCTGATCGCACATTGCCTTTAATAACCTATAGTTTCAAAGCTCACTTTTTGCCCGCTTGAATATGAATCAATATTGGCACTGCATATGCAAGGTGCCAGTCCTGTGGAATAGATGTTAAGAGTTTTGTTGGACGGCACTCCTCTTTTCTTCGGTACAGTGCTCAATGGTAGTTGGGGTAATATGATAAAGATAAACCACGGCACTCATTATTGTAAGTTGAATCAATTGTATTTTTTAATCATCAATCCATCCAGGAATAGATAATATATAAACTGGCCAACGTTTCGGTCCTATCACAGGACCTGGCTCACGGCCTTAGTTTCTAGTAGCATGTTTCCTGATGGATGCCGAAACGTTGGCCAGTTTATATATTATCTATTCCTGGATGGATTGATGATTAAAAAATACAATTGATTTAACTTACAATAACGAGTCCTGTGGAATAGACCCTGTCATGGTCATTCCTGTATACCAGTCATCAGTGAAGAGGTTGTAGTCATCTATATACACACACATATATATCTTACAAGCTTACATTAGAGTTGTGCCTAACAACTTGAATAGGTAAGTGCATTTCATCACTTTCTTGTAGAGATGTCAACTTTATGGAGATCATGCAG
Source organism: Bufo gargarizans (assembly GCF_014858855.1). Taxonomy (NCBI): domain Eukaryota; kingdom Metazoa; phylum Chordata; class Amphibia; order Anura; family Bufonidae; genus Bufo; species Bufo gargarizans. Next base: position 175,487,750 of record NC_058086.1, on the reverse strand, counting down.
CAGCAAGATCTGGGAACTCACTGTCAGTGACAGCCAGGCTATTGATAGAGAAGGCAGAAATGTTTTTTTTTTTTTTTACCAAACCTGCCTTCTCCATCACTGTATATACAGCAATGCTGCTTTCTGCTCTGGTCCTAATGATCATGTGACTTCTGGATGTTGGGCAACTGCAAGAGCTGCTAGATCTTAGCAGACCTACTCCCATCAGCTCTGCTATGCATGTCAGGAGGCTGTATTTCACCTGTAATTTGGAGTTAATATGTCAGCCCTAAGAAAAATCATCAATAAAAAAAAAGTGTCATGTTAAAATCCCATAAAGGTCTTTTATGAATGTATGGGGGCATATAGTGTAAAAATGAATAAATAATAAAAATGAACAGCACCACTAGTCTACATCGCAGCTTCTAGCCATGCCCGGTCCCCAAAGTGAAATATCCTCTTTATCAAAACCACCATAACAGAAAGGGTACGCAATTTAAAAACATATTTTTACACCTACTTTGTGTTCACACCTAAATCAGAGGTTCTGTTAGGGACTAGTGTTGGGCATGAATATTCGAATAGTGAATTTTAATCGTGAATATCGACACTTCGAGAGTTCGCGAATATTTAGAATATTCTAGATTTTTTCCATCTGAAACCATGATCTCTTCCTGCTTCTTGCTTGTGGGCCAATGAGAAGGCTGCAATGTCTTTGTCTGAGCTTAGCAACATCCCTAACAACCAATAGGACAGTTGCCTACCCCTTACTATATAAGAACCTCCCCAGCAGCCATTTTCTACAGTTTTTTAAAATTCTGAGAGAGACAGCAGTGTCATTGCTGTGCTATGTGCTTTCCACTCATTGCATTAGATAGATAGTAATCTTAAATATATAATACAGATAGTTAGTGGGAGATAGTCAGTGTAGGTTATATCCTGATATAGTGTAGCAGTGCAGGGTGTTAGGTAGTGTGATAGGTTCTGCTGTCCATACATACATGCTACAGACATGGTGCTGTGATGTCACAACAATACTTAGTGCACCAATCAGTAATATGTAGTCAGACCTTCTAAAATGTGAAGTTTCACGTATTGTGCCAAAATATGCGCATCGTTAATTGCCGATTAGCACAATAGCGAATATATTGGAGCACTCTATCTGCATATAAAGCCATTTTTAATGTTCTGCCGTGACAACCATTTTCTCTCATGAAACTTCTAGCATATTGGAAAATGTAGCAAAAGTGACCCACACCTGCATTGCGAGTGATTTACGTGAATATTACATTTCCAATTTTCGGAATTCAAGAACATAATAGCGAATTCTCAATTTTGCAAATATATGACGAATATTCTAGAAAATATTCGTGAAATATCGCAAATTCTAATATTGCCCCTGCCGCTCATCACTATTAGGGACCTCCATTGTGGATTTAGTCAAAAACACCCAACAGAAATGGGTCTACACACAGGACTGTTTTGTCCACAGAAATGCAAGACTCCTGAATGGCAATCAGATGGATAACATTATAATCAGCTGGATTCTTTGACGTTGTTTGGCGTCAGTTATGTGCCGGACTGGGAATGTCTGTTATTTTTGCGGTTCTGTTCCTGTAGCAGAGCAGGACAATGAAAATCAATAGTGCTGATGTGAACAAGTGATGTTTGTGCACACAGGCTGGGCTGATTGTTTATACAATGCACTAAATATTATGATGTTAGCCTTTATCATTTTTCTCCATTTTAGCATAAAATATAAAAATTCACTATTTTCAAATGTTTTAACTAGCATTGAAATGTTCACAATGCATGAGTCACATGCAAATTCTTTATGTGTGTCTGCCCCAGATTTTTTTTAAAATGTAAGTGTCCCTTTGTGATGACCTAAGAAGTTTCAATAGTACCTAAAAGTTGATGGATTGGTCCAATTATGCTTGATAACTCATAATTCAGATAAAAAAGAACTGTGGAAGAAGATTGCGCTTTTCCTGAATGGGCAATTTGTTTTATAAAGTCAAGAAATTACAGCTAAGGACGAGAGAAAATAAATCATGAAAAAACTGCTTTACTATTGATCTTCTGCTAGATGTATCTGCCAGGATCCTTTCTCTTAGTTTTATGTACTTGAACTCATATTTTTCTCAACCCCTACACTGCCGGAAAGGCCTAAAGAGAAACATAAAAAAATAAAAGAATAAAAACCTTTATAGACTGTTTAATGTACACAGAGCCGGTGTTACAGTGTTTAGATCAGTCAGCACAATTATGTCCCTGGATTACTGAATTATTAATTATTATAAATTAAATCTACCCATAGTTCACAAAAAATTGACAGTTTCTAGAACATCCAAATTACTGCACCACCAGTCAACCTTGTATCCTATCCAAAGACCCAAAGATCTTGTTTCAAAGCCAAGCAAAACTCTCAGATCAGTGTATTTACCACACATAGTAAAATAAATCCTAAAAGCATGCTTAAAAGAGTTGTACCACTAATAACACATAGAACAGGGGATAAGTGTTTGATCATTCGCGCTTGGACCCCCCAGCGATAAAACACTTATCTTAAGTACAGAAGTCTGCAAGTGACGCTGAACTGCCTCATAAGAGAGGAGCTGTATTGGACATCCATGTCCACCACTCCACTCCATTCACTTACTGCAGAGTATAGTGCTTACAGCAGTCCATAGAAGTTAATGGAGCAGTGGACATGGATACGCACAGTCACTTAATCCTCAAGGGAAGTTCAGTGGCATTGTGGAACTTCATTCTCATGATAATTGGGGGTCCAACTGCTGAGACTTCAAGGAATCCTGTGGTGAGGGATTGTGTTATTAGTGGCACCCTTTAATAATAGATTTGATATACCTAATAATATCCTTGCTGAATATATCAGTGCATCAAACAATTACTACAGCTCCAGTCAATATGACCATTACTGAAGATCCTAGATCCTAGAATTTGGAATAATAATTTGAAGTCTGTCCTCTTAAACATGAAAAAGCATAGAAACACTAAAACAATATTTCAGGCCATTATATGACTTTTATCTGGCATTTTTTAGCAGTTTTCCCCTTTGTATGCTGAAAGTATAGTTTGCGGTTCTCCCAGAGCTGCCATCCACAGCAAACAGAAAGTAGAGGAGAACCTACTTCATAACCTTCTCTTACTCAGAAGCAACAATAGGATCATGGAGGACTATAGAGAAGTACTGGCCTGTATGGTTGTGAATAAAGCACTTGTGCTGAGACATAAGCATTCTAATTAGTTGTGCTGTGTCTTTATTTGTGTATGTCGCACTCAGCTCCTGCTTACTTCTCCCCCTTCCCTCTACATAGACTTATATACCAACATGTGTAATATGATCTTTTTGTAGAGCTGGTCCATCATGGATGGGCTTAAGACATTTATGAAAATGAAAAACAGTTAGCAAGGGGAAGGGGGGGGGGGGGGTTAAACAACTGATAACATGAAAACTAGACATTAGTCTGTGATAATATACAGTCTCTCACAAAAGTAAGTATATCACTCACATTTTTGCAAATATTTGATTATATCTTTTCATGGGAAAACTCTGAAGATATGACACTTAGATACAATGTAAACTACCGTTTTTTTTGCCCCATAAGATGCATTTTATCCCCACACCTTATGAGGCTAATACTAATGAGCGCTTCCATTATGGAAGCGCTCATTCATACCGGAGGACCAGGAAGCGGTGAAGGCTCTTTCTCATCGCTTCCTGGTCCTCAGCTGTCGGCTGTGAAGGCTGCGCATAGCGTAAGGGCACTCTTTAACCTCATGTTGTGCATGCCTGTTTGCAACACAGCCGACAGCAGGAGGAAGAGGATCGCGATGTAGGTGAGGAGAGGCGGCGTCCAGGAGCAGGAGAGGTAAGTGTTTTATTATTTTATAAAACATGAGGCTGCTGAGGACATAATGGGGGCTGATAGGCATAATGGGGGCTGAGAGGCATAATGGACTATAATGGGGGATGATGAGAGGAATGGGGCTCTTATCAGAGGTATGATTTGAGGTCTTATTAACATTGGGGGTCTGATTGGGGCTGTTAGCTGAGGTCTGATTAATATTGGAGGGTCTAAATGGTGGTCTGACCTGAGGTGTATTGAAAAATATTGAATTTTTTTTTTTTACTATTGTCCTCCTCTAAAACCCAGGTGCGTCTTATCGGCCAGTCCATCTTATAGGGCGAAAAATACGATAGTCAGTGTACAGCTTGTATAACAGTGTAAATTTGGTGTACCCTCAAAATAACTCAACACACAGCCATTAATGTCTAAACCGCTGAAAATAAAAATGAGTTCACCTCCAAGTGAAAATGGCCAAATTGTGCCCAAAGTGTCAACATTTTGTGTGGCCACCATTATTATCCAGCACTGCCTTAACTCTCCTAGGTATGGAGTTCACTGGAGCTTCATAGGTTGCTACTGGAATCCTCTTCCACTCCTCCATGATAATATCACGAAGCTGGTGGACGTTAGAGACCTTGTGCACCTCCACTTCCCATTTGAGGATGCTCAATAGGGTTTAGGTCTGGAAACATGCTTGGCCAGTCCAGTACCTTTACCCTCAGTTTTTTTTAGCAGGGCAGTAGTTGTTTTGGAGATGCTGCACTGGCATCTGCACTCTGCAATCTAATTTGCAGGGTGCCCATGGGAGACAGAGGGAGGCCGCTCTCTCTGTAACCATTTGCATGTGGCGGGCACAATAAGGGGTTAAACAGCCCAGATTGGCTCTCCGGGCTCTTAGAGCAGGAGTGCGGCTCACATGCCAGAGCCAAGCCCAGGCTCTCCGCTGCACGGGAGACCCATGCAGAGCTTAGACTGGGCTGCTGTAAGAAGAGTTCAAAATCAACTACTGTTTTGTGTCTACACCGATCACAGTGATAATGCATTAACTAGATGTGATAACTCACCAAGTGTGTGTATTAACTCTACTACATCTGTATATGTACAATTGTATGTCTCCATGGTTACAGACTACAAACACGCCTTGTGTAGTCTGATCCTGCAGTTATGTGTAACACTGTTTCTTCTTTACTAGCTTCTACCAGATGTTGTGGAAGTGAAGTAACAGTACTGTATGATTCCTACATCAACATAACAAACAAACGCAGAATACCATAATTTATCGCAACCCCTATAAATTGAATCATGACAGTCACTGTAAGCTGAAATTTATCAAGACTGATGTGTATGTATATGTATCTCAAAGAAGTTCATTGCTGGACTATAGCTGCAGGAAAGAAGTGGCACCTGCTTGGTACTGAATGTATTGTACGAGCATTTCACGGCCACTGGAAAAAAGCCAAAAGAAAGGATGGAATAAGCTTGCTGATGAGCTGCCCAAAGCTGGCGTGTGTTACGGATCAACCAGAATCCAGCTCCCTCTTCTCCGCCTGCGCTGATGTAACTCACTGGAGTGGCAAATTACATCAGACCTACAGCTGTAACCCGACATTATGATTAATTTGATCAGTAATTTCTCCTGTTTTTCATTTTAATCGGTGCGACTGTTCTGCTGTGACAGGTCTTTCAGATCTAATTAAGATAAATTTCAGAGTAAAAGACTTGGCAGAAATTTCAAGTCAAATCCAAGCTTCAAGTGTGAAGACTGGAGGCACTAATCAATCAAGTTCTGGGAGAAAATATGCAGCGCTTTAACTCAGCAATCAACCCATTAATACCTAAGCAAATTTCACATTCTCTTGGACTGTTTAGTCATTCTCTCAAAACAGTTTGGCAAAAGAATGAGCCTTTCATTATATGTGTATGATCACGGCCCTGTCAGTGTGCACTAGGAACAAATAGCCAAAAGCAGTCATGGCAATTCTTGCAGACCTTAGCTCTCAAAATATCAAATGCTACCTTTTCCTATTGATTTGTTCTGAAACCGAACAGACCTTATGAGTGTGTTGTCCTTACCTGCTGGTGCCTATAATGAGACCTGTCTGGTCTGTGGGCATTCTAGGATTAGGAAGTCAACAGGAAAATTCAAGAACACTGTTTGGTCAATATGGTTTCAAATACATTTTAAGACTCCTACAACAGACTTTTGGCTCTGGCTTTTGAAATTAGGGCCTTGAACTATGAATATACTAGTTTAGAAATGAAAATAGCAATTTAGATAACGCTGGTGAGAAGCTATCTATCTCTATCAATCTATCTGTCTAAAATATTTATCAACTTATCACTTATTGACAGTTTAAAAAGTGACTAAACTTTTCTAAAACCTTCCTTTAAAAATGTTCTAAATAGCCTTAAATTATTTTTGTGGTATACTTTATTATAATTATCAATAATATAGCTCTCCTACTCAAATAGGCACCCAATGTCCTGGGTGTTATTGCGTCTTAAAATCATTATTCTAGTATAGAGCTGACATTTCAGCACTGTACTGGTGTATGGATTTCAGTGGGGGCCGCAGGGAATACTGCATAGGCCGAAGCACAGATTGCTGCTCCTGTCTGTGCTTCCCTCAAGCTAGGGCAAATTCTGGCACAGCGCATCAGTACCTTGTAACCTGTACAGATGTGCCATGCCAGGAGGCACTCACCACTCCCTGGTCTTCTTCTGTCAGTGCCGAATGCTTTGCTGCTACCTGCACACAGCATGGGGACATAGTCGTGCTCTTTGACCTCATGCAGTGAGATGTTGGGTCACAGTAGAATGTGGCAGGAAGAGCGCTAGATCTCAGCAGCACCGGCAGCATTTGGAACAGGAGAGATGAGTTGATTTCTTTTTGTCTGATCTGAGGTATGATAACATTGAGGGTCTGATTTACATTGGTGGTCTGATTGTTGGAGGTCTGAGTTGGGGTCTGATTAACATTGGGGGTCTAATCTGAGGTCTGATTGGGGGCATGATATAAGGTTAAATTAACATTGGGGTTCTGATCTGAGGTCTTATTGGGGGTCTGATTGAGGGTCTGAGCTGGGGTCTAATTAACATTGGTGGTCTGATCTGAGGTCTAAATTGGTGGTTAGAATGATATTGGGGGTCTGATCTAAGGTCTTATTGGGGATTTGAGCTGGGGTCTAATTAACGCTTGGGGTCTGATCTGAGGTGATTAACATTAGGGGTCTGATCTGAGGTCTGATTAACATTGGGGATTTGATATGAGATCTAATGAAAAATATTTTTCTTATTTTCCTCCTCTAAAACCTTATGGGTCTTATGGGGTGAAAAATGTGTTATTTTCTCCAATACGGATTTCCACATCAGCATGAGAATTACCTTAGGGTCACTGACAATATTATATTTTATCTTTCAAATGTAACATGCTTATGAATATTATAATGATTGCATGAGGAGATACTGAGTACATCAGGAGCTTTCATGTTCTCGTCCAATGAGATCAAGGTTGCATGGATTCTCATGTAAATAATTCTTGAGCTGATTGCCCCCGAATGTGCAAGGGTCATGGGATTTGTTGTACTCAACTTTCAATTTTATGTTGAAAGAAACTGGGTATAATGTTGAAACCCCAAACTGAAGAAACATGTATTAACCTTGTGATCTTTGTTTATGTCTACAGGTTTCTCTGCCTGAGAGATGCTCTTGCTTAAATTTTCAACTGGTTCCTGTTTCACTTTTGTTCAATGTTGGGCAAAATCCTACCTCACAGAGCTGTCAAATTGGGTTCTGGCACTGTTCAGTTAGATCAACCAGATTGGGCTCTGGCACTGTTCAGTGAGATCAACCAGATAACATAACCACCAGATGAATAGTTTTTAGTCCAGAATCTCACCAAACATGAAGTGTATGAGTTGATATAAGTTATCTGGGTAGTAGTATAGATCAGTTTGAAAGTCATTACAAACCATAGTAGCTTATAATTAAAGGGGCAGTCCTGCAATAGCAAATTATTATTTATCCTCTGGATGGGATAACTACTAGATCAGTAGGGTTTGACTACCGAGACTCCCAGAATGGTAGTCCTGTGTCCCATGTCCTATGACTGAATGGAGTGGCCATTGCTTATGCTGTTCTATTCTAAGTCTATATGGCAGATAGGGATAACTGAGTACAAAATAGACTATGAATGGCTCGACAAAGCGCTGTTGGAGCTCAAAGCGGCTGTTGCCTTTCTTTTTGCTATGTGACCCGCACCCGCTATGTTTTAGACCGAATAAAACTACGATGTTATGAAGATTCGGTGAGTGCCACCTTGTTGTTTTTTTTTCTTCTACTGTTGAAGACTATGAATGGAGCAGCAGCACATATGCTAGACCTCTGTTCCATTCAAGGATGAGACACAGGGCCCTTTTTCTGGTGATCAGTGGGTGTCCTAGTGGTCAGACCTCCACGAATCTGGCAGTTATCTTCTATCCAGTAGATACCAGAATACTCCTTTACTTATAATGAAATCTGGCCATATCTTTGATTCTGTGTCACTCCCTTGTTTTATAGGTGCACTTTAAAGTGACTACTTAAAACTTGCCACCATTCTTACTTTGACAGCGTACAGTATAGTAAATCAATCAACCAAAGTTAACTTTGAAAAAATGTTCTGTTAAAAATAAGACCCATTTAAGTAAATTTAATATAAAGTGTTGTGGAATTTCTTTTCAATAGAGAAGTGACAAGGAACAGTTTATGAATCTTGATGTGCCATTAGATGATGTTGTGGTGTTAATATTTGTTCATTTTGTGGAACTTTTAGCCATTTCACCTAGGCAAGCCACTTTCATTTAATTTCCTTTCTGAAGAAACAGTGTCTGTATCTCTATAGAAATAATTGTTGTTATCCGTCAGAGTTTTTGAAACAAACAGCCTCATCATTCTGAATTACTGTCTTCTCCTGACAATCTTTGCATTGCACTAAACTAATATCCTTTAGATGGATTCTGAATAATGTAGAAGGGTGAAACTAGCAGAAAATAAGAAAGAATCAAGGAATCTTAAATGAAATGTAAACTGTCATGTATTAAACTGGGTTTAATATTATACAACACTATTACAAGCTGCTTTATGTTCAGATTTTTCTCATTTGGAATATGATTTCCGTGCTGTACTGAACTAAATCACACCAGGTCTACCAATGAATCTCAACAAAAGGAACATGGCTTGTATAAAGGTAGGATATTAAGATAGGCCATGAATGGATGATGCCTAGGGTATGACTTTAGGCACTCCAGCAATCATTGCTGTATGACGCACAGTCTGGACCATATCTAACTTAAGTTATACACTATTATTTGTGTTGCCACATGTATGTTACTGCTACTTTAAGAAAATGTATACATGTACTCTGATATAAGTATTATTTTGCAGGAGACAAGCATCTACACATACCGTTAACTTGATTTACTGGTGGAAAGCCAGTTACGCATTGGTGTTCTGCTGTGTATATCATATTGCATGAAGTGGGAGCTACATGCTGTCATGGTCTTACCTCCTTGCTGTTCCCTTCGTTTGACATGTGCTGGCGGCCATCTTGGTTTCTGGGTTTTCTTGTAGCCTCCCACCCTGCGGCTCCTCCTTCCCACTGGGAGGAGCTGGATGCCCAGCTCATATATATAGGAGGTCTGTGGCTTCAGTTCCTTGCTTGGTCCTCCTGTGTTCACATGCTTCCAAGACTGCTGCTGCTTCTGGTTCCTGATCCTGGCCTCGTCTGACTACCCCGTTGGTTCCTGATTCCGGCTTCGTCTGACTACCCCGTTGGTTCCTGATTCCGGCTTCGTCTGACTACCCCGTTGGTTCCTGTTCCTGGCTTCGTCTGACTACCCTTCTGGTTCCTGACCTCTGTCTCCGCAAGACCCTGCTTCGGTTTAGCCATCCGTTCGGACTTTGCTTACGGCTTGCTCTTCAATAAAACCTTCTTATTTTCCACTTATCTCTTGTTGTACGTCTGGTTCATGGTTCCATGACATTAGGACCAAGCCATGAATTCTGACGGTACAGGGCCACCCTCGCTACCTACGCTGGTTGCCAGACTTGATCAGCAGGATCACCTGTTGGGTCGGTTCGCTGTGGCGTTGCAAACCCTGCTTGAACGCACGGCTCATTTAGCTTCCGTTGCCGATGGGTCGGTTGTCGCTCCTGGGCCCGCTCCTACTGCCGCTCCGGTTGTTGCGCCAGAGTCTACCCTGACACCTGTTGCTGCGCCTGTGGTGTTTCAGGGTATGACCGGTTCTGCCCCCCTTCCACAGCGCTTTGGGGGAGAGCCAACTCAGTGCCGAGGTTTCCTTAACCAGGTGGGCATTTACTTCGAGTTGCTGCCACATGCCTTTCCTACTGAGAGATCAAGGGTGGGCTTCTTGATCTCGCTGCTCTCGGACAAGGCCTTGGCCTGGGCCAGCCCTTTATGGGAGAACAACAATCCGGTGGTTGCCGAGTTTTCCGGTTTTGTTGCTTCTCTTCGGAAGGTATTCGATGTGCCGGCTCGTGCTGCCTCTGCTGCGAAGCTCCTTATGTCCATCAGACAGGGTTCACGATCCGTAGCTGAATACGCCATTGAGTTTCGTACCCTGGCAGCAGAGGTGGGCTGGAATAATGAGGCTCTGGTCGCTGCTTTCTCTCATGGTCTCTCGGATGCCTTGAAGGATGAGGTTGCAGCTAAGGACCTACCAGTGGAGCTCGAGTCTCTTATTTCTTTCCTGATTTTGATTGACACCAGACTCAGGGAGAGACCTTCCTTTAAGGAGAGCCTGCGGAGGTCTCCTAACAGATTGGCGCCTACGTTTGCTGTCCCACCCGTGCCTCCCTCTCCTCCCACGCCTCCTGGGGATGACTTGTCTGGGGGTGAACCCATGCAGCGGGGGTTTGCTCGCCTGTCTGAGGGGGAGAGGGTACTCCGGAGACGCGAGGGCCGATGCATGTACTGTGGTCTCGGTGGGCATTTTCGGTTGGCATGTCCGAACCGTCCGGGAGAACGCTCGCACCTGAGGTCCTGTCGGGGGCAGATCTTGGGTGGAGTCTCCTCGTCCCCGGTTTCCCGTGTTGACAAACCACTGATCACGGTTGTCCTCTCCTGGGTCGGGGGCTCGGTGACGACCCAGGCGTTGGTGGACTCTGGTGCTGGTGGTTTGTTCATTGATAGAGTGTTCGTTGCCGCCAATTCCATTCCTCTGCAGCCTCGAGGTTCCCCACTGGCTCTTGAGGCGATAGACGGCAGACCCCTTCTGCCGCCACACGTGACTCATGAGACCCTTCCAGTGGGGATAGCCATTGGTGCCGTTCACAGAGAGTCGGTCTGTCTCCAGGTTATTTCGTCTCCACACTACTCGGTGGTCTTGGGGTACCCCTGGCTCCAGAAGCATAATCCGACTTTCGATTGGAGATCGGTCGAGATCCTCTCGTGGTCACCGCAGTGTGGGGCTAGTTGCATCCATGGGCCTGTCAAGTTGCTGTGTACTTCCTCGGACTCTCTGTTGCCTCCTGAATACGAAGAGTACCGGGATGTATTCGATAAGGTGCGCGCGGTTGCCCTACCTCCGCACCGCCCATACGATTGTGCCATAGAGTTACAATCCGGTGCCGTTCCTCCTCGTGGCAAAGTCTATCCACTGTCGGTAGCGGAGAATGAGGCCATGGAGGAGTACGTGAGGGAGGCGCTTTCACGCGGACACATTCGCAAATCCTCGTCCCCGGCAGGGGCTGGATTTTTCTTTGTGAAAAAGAAGGGCGGCGAGTTGAGGCCTTGCATCGATTACAGGGGTCTCAATCGCATCACGATCAAGAACGCTTACCCGATACCCTTGATTTCCGAGCTGTTCGATCGCCTCAAAGGGGCCACGGTCTTTACCAAACTCGACCTGAGGGCGGCATATAACCTGGTAAGGATCAAGGCGGGCGATGAGTGGAAGACCGCGTTTAACACCAGGACCGGTCATTATGAATCCTTGGTTATGCCCTTTGGGTTGTGCAATGCGCCCGCAGTCTTCCAGGAATTCATCAACGATGTTTTCCGTGACCTGTTGCAGCAGTGTGTGGTGGTCTATTTGGATGACATCTTGGTATATTCTGCATCCATGGAGGCCCACATTCTGGATGTCAGACGAGTGTTGCAACGCTTACGAGAGAACAAGCTGTTCGGTAAGCTTGAGAAATGCGAATTTCACCGATCCCAGGTAACCTTCTTAGGTTACATCATTTCCGCTGAGGGGTTCTCCATGGATCCTGAGAAGGTTTCGGCTGTCTTACAGTGGCCCCAGCCCAGTGGGCTTCGTGCCCTGCAGCGCTTTTTGGGCTTCGCCAATTATTATCGGAAGTTCATCAGGGACTTTTCCATGCTAGCCAAGCCTCTCACGGATCTGACCAGGAAGGGCAGTAATCCTCAGGTCTGGCCGCTCGAGGCCATCCGAGCTTTTGAGGCTCTAAAGTCCGCCTTTGTGTCGGCTCCGATTCTGTCGCATCCCAACCCTGGGTTGCCTTTTGTCCTCGAGGTGGACGCGTCTGAGACGGGAGTAGGCGCCCTCCTGTCTCAGCGTAGAACACCAGAGGGTCCTCTGCTTCCTTGTGGGTTTTACTCCCGGAAACTGTCTTCCGCGGAGTGCAACTATCAGATTGGTGACAGGGAGTTATTGGCCATCGTGCAGGCCCTTAAAGAATGGAGGCACTTGCTCGAGGGCTCGGTGGTTCCGGTTCTCATCCTGACGGACCACAAGAATCTGACCTACCTCTCTGAGGCCAAGAGATTGACACCACGTCAGGCCAGATGGGCTCTGTTCTTGTCACGTTTTAATTACGTGGTCTCCTACCTACCCGGCTCCAAGAACATCAGAGCGGATGCCTTATCACGGCAGTACTCCGAGCTGTCCGGGGAGGAGTCGATTCCGACTACGGTCATACCCCCGAATCAGATCCTGGCCGCTATTCGCACCAGCCTGACTTCTCCTCTGGGTGAGCAGATTTTGGCGGCTCAATCTGGTGCTCCCTCTGGGAGACCCAACGGCAGATGTTTTGTGCCTGAGGAGTTGCGCACTCGGTTGTTGCGAACCTACCATAACTCCAAGGCCGCGGGGCACCCTGGAAAGAATCAGCTGTCCTGGGCGGTTTCACGTCTGTTCTGGTGGCCTTCTCTACGTTCCGACATCGCCGCATATGTAGCGGCATGCTCCGTTTGTGCCCAGAGTAAGTCCCCTCGGCACCTTCCGTTGGGCCTTTTGCAACCCATAGCCACCGGGGAGCGTCCATGGTCACACCTGGGGATGGATTTCATTGTGGACCTCCCTGCATCCCGAGGCCATACGGTCATTCTCATGATTGTGGATCGGTTTTCCAAAATGTGCCACTGTGTTCCTCTCAAGAAGTTACCCTCTGCACAAGAGTTGGCCTCGATTTTTGCCAGGGAGGTCTTCCGGTTGCACGGTTTGCCCAAGGAGATTGTGTCGGATCGGGGGAGTCAGTTTGTGTCCAGGTTCTGGCGCGCCTTTTGCTCCCAGTTGGGGATTCATCTCTCTTTCTCCTCGGCCTACCACCCTCAGTCCAATGGGGCCGCAGAACGATCCAATCAGGCCTTGGAGCAATTCCTTCGTTGCTATGTCTCCGATCACCAAGACAATTGGGTTGACCTCCTGCCTTGGGCTGAGTTTGCCAGGAACACGGCGGTGAACTCTTCCTCTGGGACGTCTCCCTTCATGGCCAATTATGGGTTCCAACCTGCCGTGTTACCGGAGGTATTCTCTCCCCAGGATATTCCGGCTGTGGAGGATCACCTTTCCGTCCTACGTGCTTCTTGGGTACAGATCCAGAGGTCCCTTGAGGTCTCTGCGCAGCGCCAGAAACTCCAGGCTGATCGCAGACGAGCGCCCGCTCCTTCCTACCAGGTCGGAGACCGCGTATGGTTGTCCACCCGCAACCTCAACCTTCGAGTGCCCACTCCCAAGCTGGCGCCTCGCTTTGTTGGTCCCTTCCGAGTGCTTCGCAGGGTAAACCCGGTAGCCTATGCCCTTGCGCTTCCTCCTGGCATGCGGATCTCCAACGTGTTTCATGTCTCCCTGTTGAAGCCACTGGTGTGTAATCGTTTCACTTCCTCGATTCCTCGGCCTCGTCCGGTCCAAGTGGGCAATCGTGAGGAGTATGAGGTGAGCAATATCCTGGACTCACGCCTGGTCCGCGGCCGGGTGCAGTTTTTGGTCCATTGGCGTGGTTATGGTCCAGAGGAGCGTTCCTGGGTTCCCTCCGCAGATGTCCATGCTCCTGCTTTGCTCCGAGCCTTCCACGCACGCTTCCCTCAGAAACCGTTCCTTACTCCGCGGAGGAGGGGCCCTTGAGGGGGAGGTACTGTCATGGTCTTACCTCCTTGCTGTTCCCTTCGTTTGACATGTGCTGGCGGCCATCTTGGTTTCTGGGTTTTCTTGTAGCCTCCCACCCTGCGGCTCCTCCTTCCCACTGGGAGGAGCTGGATGCCCAGCTCATATATATAGGAGGTCTGTGGCTTCAGTTCCTTGCTTGGTCCTCCCTGTGTTCACATGCTTCCAAGACTGCTGCTGCTTCTGGTTCCTGATCCTGGCCTCGTCTGACTACCCCGTTGGTTCCTGATTCCGGCTTCGTCTGACTACCCCGTTGGTTCCTGATTCCGGCTTCGTCTGACTACCCCGTTGGTTCCTGTTCCTGGCTTCGTCTGACTACCCTTCTGGTTCCTGACCTCTGTCTCCGCAAGACCCTGCTTCGGTTTAGCCATCCGTTCGGACTTTGCTTACGGCTTGCTCTTCAATAAAACCTTCTTATTTTCCACTTATCTCTTGTTGTACGTCTGGTTCATGGTTCCATGACAGGAGGCCACAGAGTAGCACGACGACGAGTGATTGTGGAGGTGACAGTAGCATGAGGAGGCTACAGAGTGGCACAAAGACAAAGTGTGGAGGTGTCAGCATCATGAGGAGGCCAGAGTAGCATGACAACGAGAGATTGTGGAGGTGGCTGCAGCATGAGAAGGCCACAGAGTGTCACCACGACAAAGTGTGGATGTGTCAGCAGTATGATGAGGCCACCGAGTGTTACACTGACAGAGTCTGGAGTTGGCAGCAATAAGAGGAGGCCACTGAGTGGCACAATGATCGAGTCTGGAGGTGGCAGCAATGAGGAGGCCAGAGTGGCACAATGATCGAGTTTGAAGGTGGCAGCAGCATCAGGAGGCCACAGAGTAGCATGACGACAAGAGATTGTGGAGGTGGTAGCAGCATGATGAGGACACTGAGTGGCACAATGACAGAGTCTGGAGTTAGCAGCAGTATGAGGAGGCCACTGAGTGGCACAACGACCGTGTCTGGAGTTGGCAGCAGTATGAGGAGGCCACCAAGTGGCACAATGACAGAGTCTGGAGTTGGCAGCAGTATGAGGAGACCACAGAGTGGCCCAATTACAGAGTCTGGAGGTGGCGCAGCAGCAGCACCAGGAGGAGGCCACCGAGTGGCACAATGACCAAGTCTGGAGGTGGCAGCAGTATGAGGAGGCCACTGAGTGGAACAATGACCGAGTCTGGAGGTGGCAGCAGCATCAGGAGGCCACAGAGTAGCATGACAACGAGAGATTGTGGAGGTGGACGCAGCATGAGGAGGCCACAGAGTCGCACAGCAACAAAGTGTGGAGGTGTCAGCAGTATGAGAAGGCCACTGAGTAGCCCACTGACAGAGTCTAAAGTTGGCAGCAGCATGAGGATACCACAGAGTGGTGCAATAACAGAGTCTGGGGGTGGCGACAGCAGCAGCATCAGGAGGATACTACAGAGTGGCAAGGTGACAAAGTGTGGAGATGGCAGCAGCATCAGGATACCACAGAGTGGCAAGCTGACATAGTGTGCAGATGGCAGCAGCATCAGGATACCACAGAGTGGCAAGGTAACATACTGTGGAGATGGCAGTAGCAGCAGCAGCATCAGGAGGATACCACAGAATGGCAAGATGGCAGTAGCAGCAGCATCAAGATACCACAGAGTGGCAAGGTGACATAGTGTGGAGATGGCAGTAGCAGCAGCAGTATCAAGAGGATACCACAGAGTGGCAAGATGGCAGTAGCAGCAGCATCAAGATACCACAGAGTGGCAAGGAGACATAGTGTGAAGGTGGCAGTAGCAACATCAGCATCAGGAGGATACCACAGAGTGGCAAGGTAACCAAGTGTGGAGATGGCAGTAGCAGCAGCATCAGGATACCACAGAGTGTCAATGGTGACATAGTGTGGAGATGGCAGTAGCAGCAGCAGGACACCACAGAGTGGCAAGGTGACAGTGTGGAGATGGCAGTAGCAGCAGCAGCATCAGGATACTTCAGAATGGCAAGGTGACATGGTGTGGAGGTAGCAATAGCAGCAGCAAAAGTTTCAGGAAGATACCACAGAGTGGAAAGGTGACATAGTGTGGAGATGGCAGTAGCAGCAGCAGCATAAGGAGGATACCGCAGAGTGGCAAGGTGACATAGTGTGGAGATGGCAGTAGCAGCAGCAGCTTCAGGACAATACCACATAGTGGCAAGATGACATAGTGTGGAGATGGAAGAAGCAGCATCAGGATACCACATAGTGGCAAGGTGACATAGTGTAGAGATGGTAGTAGCAGCATCAGGAGGATACCACAGAGTGTCAAGGTGACATAGTGTGGAGATGGCATTAGCAGCAGCATCAGGAGGAGGCCACAGAGCGGAAAGGTGACCAAGTGTGGAAATGGCAGTAACAGCAGCATCAGCAGCAGCATCAGGATACCACAGAGTGGTAAGGTGACAAAGTGTGGAGATGGCAGTAGCAGCAGCATCAGGTTACCACAGAGTGGCAAGGTGACATAGTGTGGAGATGGCAGCAGCATCAGGAGGATACCACAGAGTGGAAAGGTGACCAAGTGTGGAGATGGCAGTAGCAGCAGGAGCATCAGGATACCACAGAGTGGCAAGGTGACATAGTGTAGAGATGGCAGCAGCAGCATCAGGAGGATACCACAGAGTGGCAAGGTGACATAGGGTGGAGATGGTAGTAGCAGCAGCAGCAGCAGCATCAGGACGATACCACGTAGTGGCAAGGTGACATAGTGTGGAGATGGAAGCAGCAGCATCAGGATACCACAGAGTGGCAAGGTGACATAGTGTAGAGATAGCAGTAGCAGCAGCATCAGGAGGATACCACAGAGTGGCAAGGTGACATAGTGTGGAGATGGAAGCAGCAGCATCAGGATACCACAGAGTGGCAAGGTGACATAGTGTAGAGTTGGCAGTAGAAGCAGTAGCATCAGGAGGATACCACAGAGTGGCAAGGTGACATAGTGTGTAGATGGAAGCAACAGCATCAGGATACCACAGAGTGGCAAGGTGACATAGTGTGGAGATGGCAGTAGCAGCAGCAGCATCAGGACGATACCACATAGTGGCAAGGTGACATAGTGTGAAGATGGCAGTAGCAGCAGAAGCAGGACAATACCACATAGTGGCAAGGTGACATAGTGTGGAGATGGAAGCAGCAGCATCAGGATACCACAGAGTGGCAAGGTGACATAGTGTAGAGATGGCAGTAGCAGCAGCAGCATCAGGAGGATACCACAGAGTGTCAAGGTGACATCATGTGGAGATCACATTAGCAGCAGCAGCATCAGGAGGAGGCCACAGAGTGGCACGGTGACCAAGTCTGGAGATGGCAGCAGCATCAGGAGACCACAGAGTGGCAAGGTGACATAGTGTGGAGATGGCAGTAGCAGCAACAGCATCAGGTTACCACAGAGTGGCAAGGTGACATAGTGTGGAGACGGCAGTAGCAGCAGCAGTAGCATCAGGAGGATA
Source organism: Bufo gargarizans (assembly GCF_014858855.1). Lineage (NCBI taxonomy): Eukaryota > Metazoa > Chordata > Amphibia > Anura > Bufonidae > Bufo > Bufo gargarizans. The sequence continues at coordinate 175,470,043 of NC_058086.1, read as the reverse complement.
CCACAGAGTGGCAAGGTGACATAGTGTGGTGATGGCAATAGCAGCAGCAGCAGCAGTATCAGGATACCACATATGTTGAAGCTGCATATGTTGACGCAGGGCTGTGGTTCCAACATTGGCGCCCTGGCCACGCTTCACCTTCTACCCACATATTCTCCGGCAGCTTAACAAAAAATTGCCACACTGGCGAGTAGGTTATTTTCCCCCCAACAGTCCGCACTGACTGACAGCTACCGCCGTTGCTTCCGTGGACCCCTGCACCACTACTTCCCGGGCAGGTAGGCTGCTGCAAAGCAGGTGGTCTACCCCAGGCATGTTTGGCTCCCGACCTCCCACTGCTGCCACCCTGCTGACTCCCAGCCATGCTTTCAACACATAACCCCGATATGAACTGAAAATATATTTTTTCTTTTTGTATTGAAAAAGGCCACTAAACACTCTCAAGAGATATAACCGCCGCCGATGTGAACTGAGAATATTTTTTTCTTTTTTGTACTAAAATAGGCCACTAAATGCTTTCAACACATATAACCGCCGACATGAACTGCGAATACATTTTTCTTTTTGTACTGAAATACGCCACTAAAAGCTTTCAACACAAACAACCGCCGAAGTGAACTGAGAATATATTTTTCTTTCTGTACTGAAATAGGCCACTAAACGCTTTTGCCCCAAATAACTGCACCAGTGAAGTGTGTATATATAACTGCAGAAGCGAACTAAGAATATGTTTTTCTTTTTGTACTGAAATAGGCCAGTAAATGCTTTTAGCAGAAATAAATGCACCTGTAAAGTGCATATATTTTTTTCTTTCTGTACTGAAATAGGCAACTAAACGCTTTCAACACATAACTGCAGAAGTGAACTAAGAATATATTTTTCTTTTTGTACTGAAATAGGCCAGTAAACACTTTCAGCAGAAATAAATGCACCAGTGAAGTGCATATATATTTTTCTTTCTGTACTGAAATAGGCCACTAAACCATTTTGCCACAAATAACTGCACCAGTGAAGTGTGTATATTTTCTTATTTCTGTACTGAAATAGGCCACTAAATGCTTTTGCCACAAATAAGTGCACCAGTGAAGTGCGTATATTTTTTCTTTCTGTAATTAAATAGGCCACTAAACGCTTTTGCCACAAATAAGTGCACCAGTGAAGTGCGTATATTTTTTTTCTTTCTGTACTCTTTCAACACATATAACTGCAGAAGTAAACTGCGTGTATATATATATATATATATATATTTTTTTTTTCTATAGATACAGTATAAGCCACTAAAGGATTTTCAACATAGCACTTGCACCCCAAGAACAAATTGCTGGAATGACAGAGCTGTATAATGGCTATTTGGATCCCAAAATAATCTTTCCCTACACTTGTAAATCGCTTTTCTAGCACTGTCCCTAGCACCGTCTGACATCTCTCCCTGCACTAAGATGCTGTAAAATGATGACTCCCTATCCTTTCCCTGCACTTATAAATAGTTTTTTCAGGTTTTTTTTCACAATGAGGTTTTTCCGATTGCTGTCCCTAGCGCCTTCTCATGTCTGTCCCTGCACTCAGAATGCTGGAAAATGTCTGACTCTAAGATGGCTGCTGTATTTATAGGGCTGTGACATCACAGGGATGGCTGGCTGCTGATTGGCTGCATGCATGGCATTATGGGTCAGCCCGCCTTCCCAGAGTACCTTGCTCCATGTCCTCACACATGTAGCCGCCATTGTAGGAAAAATTGCGATTTGCTACCACGAAGCGTGATGAATTTCGCATTCATTGCAAATATAATTTTTCCTGAAATTCGGATCGAATTCCACTTTGTCTAATTCAATCATCTCTAGCAGCGCTCTATGACCTCATGGTGTGCAACATCGAGTCACAGAACAGCAAGGCAGAAAGACCAGGAAAAGCGCTGGATGTTAGGAGCAGCGGGGACGTCCTGAGCAGGAGAAGATAAGTTGATTTGTTTTGTCTTCTTTGAGCATGGGGGTCTGAACTGAGGTCTAACTGGGGTCATTCACATTGGGGGTATAATCTAAGGTCTGAATGCAGATCTTATTCACATTAGGGCTATGATCTGAGGTCTGATTGAGGGACATTCACACTGGGGTCTGATCTAAAGTCTGAATTGAGGTCTTGAAAATATTGGGAGTCTGATTGGGGTCGTATTAACATTGGGGGTCTGAGCTGAGGTCTTATTAGGGATCTTATTAACATTTAGAGTCTAATTGGAGTTCTGCGGTGAGGTCTTATTAACATTGGTGTCTGATTGGTGGTCTGATCTGAGGTGTAATGAATTATTATTTTTTCTTATTTCCTCTTCTAAAACCTAGATACGTCTTGTAGGGCAAAAAATACGTTAAGTAGAGAAGTGGTGACACATTTAGACCTGATCAGAAGACATTGCGCATGATTCCTGGAGTAAGACACTTGATCAAGGGGGAATACCTGATCACTATCAATAAATATATGCTGTGTTTATTCACTATACAGTATGTCAATTGTTATATAGCTGATGTAGCCATTTGTCTGGTGCGCTTGTTGCAAATGAAACCATACCCTAAGTTGAAAAACTGTTAAAAGGCAATATGCAAAAAGTTCTACTAGGTATCAACACCTATTATTATATTATTATATTGGTTATCACAGCTACATAATTGCTATTTTGTGTAGGATGTTTATTGTGGTACTTGTGGTCCACTACAGGCATCCTCCACTGTATGCATTTTTGCTGGGGATCGCCATTAGCAATGGGCCACAAGTGCAGGATTTGCCCCCCTATATATATGCACAACTGCATATGGGTTTCAGCACTTCCTGCCTGTTTAACACCACGTCATTTGTTTCAGTTTGTTTGTATATAGAGATGCCAGGAGGTGTATAAACTCCAATTTAAATGTGCCTGTTTTCCATCCACAGGATACATTTAGGTTCACCTGCCTGGCCTGGGCCATATCAGCCAGCCTTGAGTGGGATTTGCAGACTCCTCCCTCCTCCCATTGCTAGCATGGTTCCATGCTGGAGTTAGCTGGTGAGTTGTTTGCGAGTCGGACCTCACGCTCCTGTAATTTGCCCACTGGCCCCTGGTGAGTGTTTGGACCCGAGCTACTTGAGAAACCTTGGAGTGGTGCTCGGGCTCAGACATGTCCTCCACAGTAGGATATGTTGGCTAATCTCTCAATTTTAACATCAGTTTGAAGGTTTAGTAAGTCCACAGAGTGCACCTGTCTTTGCTATTATTATATTATCTGCATAAATTTAACCTAAAACTACGTTTGATTTTCTTCCGAGTCCTAAAAGTAGATTTAGATAACCAAATCAAACAAATGAGTTAAAAATATTAGACTTGGGAGACTGGCAGATAATTTAAAGGTAAAAACAGGTATCTATCAAAGTCTAATCTTCACAACACGTTTGTGGAAGTCTATTCTGGCAAGAATAAAGGAGATTTATGAGGGCCTCCGAAGAAGAGTTGTTGATGCTCCTCAGGCTAGAAAAAGTTACACCACTATCTCTTAAAAGGTTGGACTCCACCAATCTACAGTCAGACAGACTGTGTACAAATGGAGGAAATTCAAGACCATTATTACCTTCTCCAGGAGGGGTCGACCAACAAAGATCACAGCAAGAGCAAGTTGTGTAATAGTCCACAAGGTCACAAAGGAACCCAAGAACCCAAGCTAACCTCTAAGCAACTAAAGACCCTTCTCACATTAGCTAATAAAAATACAGCCACAAAATGGGATATCTTTGAAAGCATCCTAAAATCTCATTGTGAGAGGTACATAACGTATGGGAATAAAAGGTTATGGAACAAAAAGAAACCAATGTGGATAAATAGAACTGTAAAGAAAGCAATAAATGACAAAAAGAAAGCATATAAATGACTAAAACAGGAGGGTAGCACGGAAGCACTGAAAAACTATAAGGAAAAAAATAAAACATGTAAAAAACTAATAAAAGAGGCCAAACTAGAGACCGAGAGAATAATTGCCAAAGAGAGTAAAACTAACCCTAAAATGTTCAATTATATAAATGTTAAAAAGTATAAATCTGAAGGTGTCGGCCCTTTAAAGAGTAATGAGGGGGGAGTCACAGAGAGCGATGAGGAGAAAGTAAATTAAATTTGTGTCCTGTCTGACCCAGGAAGAAGTACATCAGCGACTTAAAAATATTAAAATAGACAAGTCGCCAGGATCGGATGGCATACACCCCCGTATCCTAAGGGAATTAAGTAATGTCCTAGCCAGACCATTATTTCTGATATTTGCAGACTCTATACTGACAGGGAATGTCCCTCAGGATTGGTGCATGGCAAATGTGGTGCCAATATTCAAAAAGGGTCCAAAAACAGAGCCTGGAAACTATAGGCCGGTAAGTTTAACATCTGTTGTGGGTAAATTGTTTGAAGGTTTTCTGAGAGATGCAATCTTAGAGCATGTCAACGGAAATAAGCAAATAACGCCATATCAGCATGGCTTCATGAGGGATCGGTCATGCCAAACTAATTTAATCAGTTTCTATGAGGAGGTAAGTTCTAGACTTGACAGCGGTGAATCAATGGATGTCGTATATCTGGACTTCTCCAAAGCATTTGACACTGTACCACATCAAAGGTTAGTATATAAAATGAGAATGCTTGGACTGGGAGAAAACGTCTGTATGTGGGTATGTAACTGGCTCAATGATAGAAAACAGAGGGTGGTTATTAATGGTACACACTCAGATTGGGTCACTGTCACTAGTGGGGTACCTCAGGGGTCAGTATTGGGCCCTATTCTCTTCAATATATATTTATTAATGATCTTGTAGGAGGCTTGCATAGTAAAGTCAATTTTCGCAGATGACACTAAACTGTGTAAAGTAATTAACAAGGAAGAGGACAGTATACTACTACAGAGGGATCTGGATAGAGTGGAGGTTTAACACTGACAAATGTAAAATAATGCACATGGGAAGGAATAATTCAAGTCACCTGTACATACTAAATTGTAAAAGACTCGGTAACACTGACATGGAAAAGGATCTAGGAATTTTAATAAACAGCAAACTAATCTGCAAAAAACAGTGTCAGGCAGCTGCTTCCAAGGCCAATAAGATAATGGGTTGCATCAAAAGGGGCATAGATGCCCGTTATAAAAACATAGTCCTACCACTTTACAAATCGCTAGTCAGACCACACATGGAGTACTGTGTACAGTTCTGGGCTCCTGTAAAATAGGCAGACATAGCAGAGCTGGAGAGGGTCCAGAGGAGGGCAACTAAAGTAATAACTGGAATGGGGCAACTACAGTACCCTGAAAGATTATCAAAATTAGGGTTATTCACTTTAGAAAAAAGACAACTGAGGGGAGATATAATTACTATGTATAAATATATCAAGGGTCAGTACAAAGATCTATCCCATCATCTATTTATCCCCAGGACTGTGACTGTGACGAGGGGACATCCTCTGCGTCTGGAGGAAAGAAGGTTTGTACACAAGCATAGAAGAGGATTCTTTACAGTAAGAGCAGTGAGACTATGGAACTCTCTGCCTGAGGAGGTGGTGATGGTGAGTACAATAAAGGAATTCAAGAGGGGCCTGGATGTATTTCTAGAGCGTAATAATATTACAGGCTATAGCTACTAGAGAGGGGTCGTTGATCCAGGGACTTATTCTGATTGCCTGATCGGAGTCGGGAAGGAATTTTTTATTCCCCTAAAGTGGGGAAAATTGGCTTATACCTCATAGGGCTTTTTTTTGCCTTCCTTTGGATCAACTTGCATGATGACAGGCCGAACTGGATGGACAAATGTATTTTTTCGGCCTTATGTACTATGTTACTAATGTTCAGGAGGACATGGCAGGATTGCACGAAGAAAGCTGCTGCTCTCCAAAAAGGACCTTCCTGTGCATCTGCAGTTTGCTAAAGGTCACTTGGACAAGCCAGAAGGCTATTGGAACAGTGTTTTGTGGATGGGTAAGAATACATATTCTTGGTTTAAATGAAAAGCGTTATGTTTGGAGAAAGGAAAACACTCCAGCATAAAAACATTATCCAATCTATGAAACACAGTAGTGGTAGTATCTGGGCCAGGACAGCTTGCCATCATTGATGGAGCAATGCATTCTGAATTATACCAGCAAATTCTAATTGAAAATGTCAGGACATCTGTCCATCAGCTGAATCTCAACAGAATATGGGTCATGCAGCAAGACTATAACCCTAAGCACACAGGTTGTTCTACCAAAGAATGGTTAAAAAATAATGAAGTTCAAACTTTGGATTGGCCAAGTCAAAGTCCTGACCTTAATCCAATAGAAATATTATGGGAGGACCTAAAGCAAGCAGTTAATGAAAGAAAACCCACCAACATAGCAGAGCTGAAGCTAGTTATGTATGGAAGAATGGGCTAAAATTCCTCCAAGCCGATGTGCAGGACTAATCAACAACTACCAGAAACATTTAGTTGCAGCTATTGCTGCACAAACGGTCACCAGATACTATAAGCAAAGGTTCACATGTGATATTGAATCATTTGTGAATAAATGGCCAAGCGTAATATTTTTTTCACTTACTAATTTTATTTATCTAGTTATAGTATTTGTGTAAAAATCTGATGTAGTTTTAGGTGAAATTTATGCAAAAATATAAACAATTATGAAGGGTTCACAAATTTTCAAGCACCACTGCACATTATATGTGAATTTGCCACGCACGTGTTAAAAATTGTTGCGTTATTTTTGTAGATTATTGATACTTTTTATGTACTGTAGGTATGTCTATATGTTTATTCCAGGTATCACAATACTTTTCTCCTTTTAGCTACAGCACAGTGAGCTTTGCCCCATACTGTACATATACACTTACATACGCACACTCTTCAATTCAACATAATTAGAGTAAGCTTGAAGTAGGAAGGAAGCACAAAGTCACTGAATATAAAACAAAACCATTCTCAATAGTAAACTGAAAATCTGGTCATTAATGCCCAAGATTAAATGGATAATTAGTATTGCTGTATGGCAAGATAGTATCTTCACTGCATGATGAGCAGCAAGGATCCTGGCTGTCTGCCCGCTCGAGGTAGCCTGCAGCATCCCCTCATCTCCTTAAACAATTTCTCTCCTTCCTAATTTATGCGAACTTACCATATGAAAGCAAGCCATATAAGCTGCTTTTCTGTCTCTTAGCAGCCTGTTCAAACTCTAAGGCCTCTGCTGGAGTCTGCCTTTATGATTCATTGACTCAGATTTCCTGTAGAGCGTACATCATGTCTGCTATGCCCCATACAGTTTTGTATCCATTATAACTTGTGCCCATCAAAAAAGACTCCAAAGACGGGGAATCTATATATGAAGAACTGTCTCCTTTCTTGCCTCCCATAGAAGATCAGCATTTATTTTTTATTTATTTTTTGCATTTCACAATTCAAAAGGTGAAGCGCAACAACAAGAAAGAAAAAAAAAAACTACTGTGAGATGACTAATGAACAGGTCAATAACTCATTTACCAATCTTAAGAAATTAGCGTTGTCGAACGATTTAGGAAGACGTTGCCATGTTTGTTTTTTTCTTCAATGATTTAATCTGTTACTTTAAAGTGAAGACTAGACGCTTCTTGGCACCAGAAAATGCTTCGAATTTACAAGCAGATATAAACTATTATGTCTTGCTAGATTTAATTTACTTGTAACAAAATTGAATGACATGATGTCTGGGAAATGAAGACAATTCTAAGACAATGGGAGTAAAGAGCGTTACTTTATGTCCATGGTAATTTGAACAACCTTGGACTTTTACATTATTTTAAAGATAACTCCATTCAGAATGCATAATCACCTCTTCTCATTTGGTTAGTTTATTAAGTGTTCATCTGGTTTAGGTTTTCAACAGACGTCTAAAAAATCCACATCTATTACCAATCAGGATCCAAGAAGAATGAGGAGCTGAGGCAACCCAGCAGAAAATTAATAGACGAAGGAGATCATTTATCAAAGAATGTTCCCTGGGCTGCTGAAAGATGGCGCAGGCCTCGTCATAAAGTAGGCACCTCCTCTGGCAGCTAGTGTGCCTAGATTGAAATTTTCCCCAACCCCTAGGTGGAGTAGATTTCCATGTCAGGAAATTGGCATAAATGTTAATTAATTTGTTGGGGTTGGTGGCTCCCCTCTAATTTGTCTTAAAATATATAACAATAAAACATATTTTTCTGATAAATGAGGCATATTCCATGTATCATATAGGTATTTGAAACAAATAAACATCTTCTCTCATTCCGTGACATATCAATTCACTATGGTGGGTTGATGTCAGCTCTCTGTTCTTGGATGATCCTGACTGCCTAAGCATCTGTTAAGACCAGTGATTAAATGAAGATGGCAGCACCATGGTTTTCTACTATATGCTACTTATCTTCTCCTATACACAACCTCTATGGGTGAGTACGTTTATTTCCACCCTACATTAAGTTTGATGTGTCACTACATACTATCCTATGAGACAATGTTTTTTTTTTTAGTACACCATTACCAGGGCTATATTTATCACTAGGCACAGAATCTATTGGGGTCACAGGTTTCCTCTGGGTAGAAGAAGCTTGGGCACAGAGATTGGGCACAGAGATTTATTGCTGTCACCTATTGGTCTGGGCTGGGGTCCTGTGCACTAAGAAGAACACAAAACTTTTGCTTACAAGCTGCCTCACCTGGTGCCTGGGTTGATGCTTGCTACTCACATTGATCCAACTGCACTCCTTATTTAGGCTAATATTACACCCATATTCTCTCCTCGCTCACACTTGTAAAGCTCCATAAGACATAATCACAATTCCCTTACAATTGGCAGTTACTTTACCCAGTATGAGGGTGTATAAATAATGGTGGTTGCAGTCTCTAAAAGATACATTGATTCTCCTGTAGAGGTACCATCTTCTAAGTACTTACAGTCCATATTTATAGTCCATAAGTTCCAAGGGAGACCTCCATGATACATGTTACAGATGTCTTGGACTCTCAAGTGCCTTAGATGGGAGTCTCCTTGCCATGCAGCTTGTCACACTTTCCCAGGACATCTTCATGCTGCTTCAATGTTTCAAGGAGATAACATTTTGGAAAAAGCATTATTGTCTCCTTTTTGGTCTAGCAGCACTAACCTTACTGCCTCTTCTTCTGAAGGGACCCAAGCTGTCTCATCTGGCACTTTGAGGACATTCCCTCTCCTTTCACACTGACATTAACAGTTTGGTTGTCCACTGTCTTCTGTCACTGTCACAGCTGCAGGTCATCACATCTTTGGTGACACACCTGCAGGAAGGGAGACTCCTTCTCTTCCCATGAGCATTCTCCGGCAGCCACTCCACATCATGGGCAACTTAAACTCTCTAACCAACTTCCATCTCAGGCTTACGGGGAGGGAAATTCCACTCTATGGGCCACTTTTCTTGCATGTGGCTATCTTCTGGTCACTGCAGTCATGGTGACTGACAATCCTCAATCCCAGCTCTGAATATCAGAAAGGGCCTGGACATGTTGTTCTTGCACAGCCACAGCATGAAATGTGTTCTGCATTCAATGCTACCGTAAAAGACTTTCAGCACACTTTTAAGAAGGTAACTCTTTATTGTCCTGCTATTGCAACACTCAACTGGCCTTTCTATCGCATTAAGAAAATTTTTAGGGTAATTTATTAAGACCGGCATTTTAGACGCCAGTCTTAATAACTCTGCGCTGGCGCTTGATGCTCCTAAGTTATGTAGAGGTGCCGGCCTCTGCATAACTTAAGTTCTGGCCGTGCAACTTTAAGTAATTTTCTACACCAAAAACAGGCGTAGAAAATTATAAATAAGACAGGCTAGCCAGCCCCCTTCCCCGCCCATGCCACTTCCCCTTTTCCCGCCACCTTGGAAAAGTGGCGTCAGCAGGGAATAGTTGCGGGTTCGGCCGTAATCCCCTTTGCGACTGAATCTGTGACAGAAGTAAGCCAAAAAGTGGCGTACTTCTCATCTTAAATGACTCCCTTTGCCTTCTACGGCACATACTCAGCACTCATTTGCTGCTGCAGCTGATGCAAAAGGCCTTCTTTAGTGCTCACCCCAGCAAAGTGATAGTGTAGCACATCCTAGCAAGCCTTCACAGGGGTATGGGCAATGGTCCTAGCATGGCCCTATGGTTCTCTTTCCTCCTGTTATTTATCTTTGGTGTTCATCTGCTACAGCAGGCCTTTCTCTCTACCTGGTACCCCCAGCAGGAGGCAGATGGACATGCCACACAGGCTCATGCCCTAACTGTTTATTTTTTTAACAGGGCTCTTGTTCGTGGCTAAAACTTGCCAAATAATCTTCTTCCTCTCTGCATACAACAGCTATTGATGGTGACTGGGCACCTTTAGAGTTAATAAAGCGTAAAATGTTGCACTTGTTACAGCCAGCATTTCATGGAGTCATTTTTAAAAGAAAGCCGCATGTTATTTAGAGCAGTTATTGACAACTTTTGATCTCAGAGCAGAAAACAGCCTAATTACCTGAATAAGCCATTCTCTTGTTAACACCAGTGCTGTGGCCACTTGTTATTCTATAGCTGTCACATCACAGAGGGGTTTCATTATGGTGAGAAAGCGAACAAGATCAAATGCCCTGGCATTGATTCCAATCAGATAGACAATGGAAGGCCAAAGTTGTCATTAAAGTATAGTAACAAGATCCAGCTCTAGTGAGATATGTTCAGTATAGTAGAAAGTGATTTAAGACCAAAGAAAGAAAGAGAAAAAAAAACCTGAATCAGGGATTTGATAACCAGGAAAGAGTCTTTAGATAAATCTGAGTATTCTACGCCCAGTCATAATCACATTTAATTCCACTAATAATTTGCTTCTTTGCTTCTTCTATACCGGTTTACTCAATAAAAGTTGTATGTTACTTAGGGGCTACTTTTATTTATTTTTTCCAGAGATTCATAAAAAAAATTTGGAGCATGGGATTATGCACTCCCCTGTATGATGGCTGCATATATATTTCTTACTGTATATTGCTGTAATATGCCATCCATATAAATATATGGGTCCAAATATATGGGTCCACACAGGTTTTAAAGGGTGGGGTTGCATGTGAGTAGGGACCCACTCATAAGAGGCCCTGTGGTGAGTGGACCTATGCATTTTGATCAAAGCCTCAATGGAGATGTTTATAAATTATGCTGAGAAGCAATAGATCAATGTATAGCATGTGTAGGTGCCATCCATAACTTTTTTTTTTTTTTTACAGAATAGCATATTTGCAAGTGAATGGTGCCCAGGGCAGGAATGGCAAAATTCCGCTCCTTCCCCAAGGCAGCTATCTCTATATGCACACTCATACAGAGAAGGCTGTCAGAACTGCTCACTGGACTCCTAAGCATAGAAAGAGCAGGAATTTAAATAATAACTATTATAATAATTGTCACGAACCAGCGGGTATAAACCCACTGTGCCACATGTCCTACCTCCTCTAAGGGCGTTGTCTAAGTGAACCCCTCATTCTTCACAATACCCTTCATGGTGGGGACAGACTTTCCCGAGGGGAACACCAGGTAACTACCTCTTGATGAGCATAGGCACACGAGGCAGCCGGTCCAGGCAGACCAGGAGGTATCTGAGCAAGGTACCAGAGGTAAAGATGAAGTCAGCAGGCTGAGCTTTAACCAGGAGAAACAGTGCAGGACCGAAGGATGAGGCAGAGGCGAAGTCAACCAGCAAATAGGTCATGGCAGGTGGCACAGGTACAGGTCAGTCAATCCGGCTTGGCAACAGGAGAGTCAAGGCAAGCAGGCAAGGATCGAACAGGTAGCGGAGTCCAGAAAAACAAGCATGAGTCAGGTACACAGGAACACAAGCAGGGAAAGCAGCAACCTAGAAGGATACAAGGACCTTGATACTGAGGCATCTGGGAAGGGGTCTGAGCCACTTATATATGTGCAGGAAGGCTAGGATTGGTCAGCGAGGTCACATGATCTAACCCATAAAGCATGACGCGCGCCGGCCCTTAAGGAAGTGCTGCAGGGAACAAGCAGCAAGCATGCTGTGCCCAGGGCTGAAAACGGATCCCAGAACAAACAGTACCTACAAGAACAGAGCCCAGGACTGCAGCGGTGAATGGGAAGCACTGGCAGCAGATCACCGCTGAGCATGGAGCTCAGGACCATGGCAGTAAGCAGAACAGCGGCGCACAGCAGCCATTGTTACAATAATTAAAAGTTCTGCTGAATTTTTTCCCACTAAACTACTTATCAATCTGCTCAGCTCATCCTGCTCTATAACACAGCTCTATAACATGCTGCCTGCAGGTTGGACTGCATTTACAGTGTGATATGTTCTCTTTATAGGTGAACTCCACGATTCGCAGAATGAAGGGCTTATAGTACTTATGACTCCTTCTCATTGTTTCACTGCACAGTGATGCTTCCTATTGGTTCAAGGAACTGCCATACAGCCCCATTGACCTGAGGACTGAACACAATGCTCAGAAGGTATTGTCAGATCCAAATGAGAAGTGTTCTCTCAGCCATGCATTCTGGAAAGGAAAGATTTAATGGGTTTACAGGATACAGACAATTTGGGGTAAAAAAAAACACCAAAAAAAATCACATGGTAGAAACCATGTGTTTTTACTGTGAATTGCTGTGGTTTTCCAATGTGGTAATTGGCCACCATGCTGCTAATTATTCATGAAGCTGTCACTTGTAGCAATATATTGCCAACACCTCTACAGAAGAGATAAAGGTAAAGAGCTTGTCTAGCTTTTTGCTTTTTAATTTTGCCCTACAACCTGCTGTACCTGTGGAAAAAGCCATACTCACATGCTCCATTCCAGTTCCCTGGCTCTCTCTATATTGACTCCTGGTCCCTGTCTGTTAACTTCTGCCAACTTCCATTTGGACAATGTCACATATACCACTGCAGACAATGACTGGCCTCAGCAGTGATGTGTCCCCAGGTGGCACCTGCTCTTCTCCACTCCAGTCCAGCTCCCTCTTCGCTAACTTCTGGTCCCTGTCTGTTATCTTCTGTTAACTTCTGCATGAACAATATCACATATACTACTGCAGCCAATTACTGGCCTCAGTGGTGACGTGTCCCCAAGTCGTACTTCATTGCTGGATCATGTGTCAGTTAGGGACATGTTACTGCGGAGTCCAGTCATTGGCTGCAGCAATGTATGTAACTCTGTCTGTGTGGAAGTTGACAGATGGGGACCAGAAGTCCTGTAAAGAGAGGTAGGGAGCCTGAATGGAGCAGCGGGGAGCAGGTGAATATGGATTTCTCCACAGGTACAGTTGGCTGGGGGCCAGATAAAAAAAATGGAGACTCCCTTTAAATATAAAGGGCTGTATTAAAGTAGCATATTAGCCACCTGGTATACAAAGGGTCACTTATTCCATATACTGGCCTAAAGAGATCTCGTAAACACCAGCATTATAACTGTCAATTGACTTTAAACATTTCAAATCTGTGAGTATCCTATTAAAGAGAAGTTAAACTTTGCATGACCTGCAGTTTTGAATAAACACCATTGCCATTCTTCTCATTTACATAAAAAAATAAGCTTTCCACAAGGAACAAAATATTAAAATTGATTCTTGTCATTTATTTCCAAAGCAGTCAATGAAATCTTTTGTATGAGAACGGATTTGGTGGTCGACGCAACTCATCAAGGAGAATAGATGTGTCTCATCATAACCTTTAACAATCAAGGAGAACTTTAGTCAGAGCAAGAATCTGTTACGGATTTAGAATATTTTCCTGTGTCTTCTTGTAAAGCAGACACAATTTAATGAAGAATATAGGGTACTTAAAAATTTGCCAGCCATTAATAGTTTAATTAAGCTGACATGTACTTCAGAAACAGGATGGCAGAACCCATTAATTTGGCTTATAAAGGGCATGGCATTATTAAAGTGCAGTTAAAAATATCATCTGCTTACAATGTGAAGTAAAAACATTTAATTATTTAGCTTTTGATTGTTACTATTAGATGGTTAATTTCCCAAGTGGCATCAGCATGGAAATGTAAGCAAGTCTGATGAAGCTTTTTCAAAATGCCCAAAATTCCAATAATTAAAAAGCACTTTTTGATACATATACAAAAATCTAAGAAGTGTTTCATGTAGATAGGAAGATTAATGTAGAAAGTAGTAGAGGAAGATTTTGTGGGGTCCAACCTAGAGATGTACAAATCAATTTGTCTCATCTACAAGAGTTCTTCACCTGCTATAGACTACCCCTGCTGCTGAAGAGAAATAACCTTTAAAAAACGTAGTTGTGGACCCCTTTGGCGCTGCCTAGACCTTGATTGAATGAACTTCGGAATTTAAATGTATGGTATTGAGAGATCTTTTATTATACAGTATAGTCAACGCGTTTCTGGGGCAGGATTACCCTCTTCGTCAGGACTATTCAATAGTCCCGACGAAGGGGGTAATCCTGCCACAGAAATGCATTGGTTATACTGTATAATAAAAGATCTCTTAATACCAGACACTTCAATCCTGAAGCTCATTCAATCAAGGTCTAGGCAGCGCCAAAGGGGTCCACAACTATGTTTTTTAAAGGTTATTTATCTTCATCTGCCACCTGCCCTAAGCACACGCAGAGGACCGCGGCCGCATCCCAAGACAACTGCACGCTGGTCGGGACACCAAATAATTAGCAAAGCAATCTACAGTTGTTGTGACTCTTCGCAACAACATCTGATAAGTAGACTCGTAAGCCCTTTAACACAATAAGGAAGCGTTTAATGCACATCTGGTGCTCCACTCTCAATTTTATGTCTACATATCTGCTGCTGAAGAAGCATACCACCCCCACACCACCATCACGTGATTGACAGTCTCTCTCCTGTGGCATTGCTCGGAACATCGGCGCTGGCATAGAGACTTAGCTTCTTCTACCAGACCGGTGACTGTGCATGCACCACAAGATTTCTGGGTAGCAGCTGGGTAGGGCCAGACGAGATGTCCAGCACTGTCAATCAAATGGCAAGTAGACACTTCTTTAGCAGCGGGGACTTGTTGATGAGACAAATTCATTCATATGAATTGATTTGCTTATCTCTAGTTCAACTTTGGATTTTGGGTGGACATACGACACTAGGAAAAAGGGCTACTTTGCCACCTTAGAAAGAAAACAGTGCTTCTTCCTACTGTCTGTTAGATTACAACTAGGGATGAGCGACTTGACTTTGGATGAAACATCCAAAGTCGATTTGCATAAAACTTTGTTCTAATACTGTACGGAGCAGGAGCTCCATACAGTATTAGAATGTATTCTAATACTCAGAGGAGCCGAAGTTATTACTTTGCGAAGTCTCGTGTGGCTTTGCATAATAACTTCATAAATACATTTTTACTGTAAAGAAAACATTTCCCGAACTCGGGTTTGGTTCCAGATGGTATCTATCTATGAAGTTATTACGCAAAGTCACACGAGACTTCGCACAGTAATAACTTAGGCTCATCTGAGCCAATACATTCTAATACTGTACAGGGCTCCTATTCCGTACAGTATTAGAATGAAGTTTTATGCGAATCGACTTCGGATGTTTCATCCGAAGTCGATTCGCTCATCTCTAATTATAACGGAGGATGGAGAAGAGAAAGATGAGGTGCTGGCGCAATCCATGTGGCAACCTAAGAATAAAGTCCAGAATTCCTTAATCGGGAAGGTTTTATTGATCTCAAGTCTGTAACGCATTTCGAGGCAGAAAATCTCCCCTGCTGATAGATGCAATATCTATCTAAAGAAGACAGTTTAGTTCTGGGCACCAGTCAATAGAAAGTATGCTTTGGAAAAAGTACAAATGAGAGCAACTAAACTGATAAGGGGCATGAAAGGCATGAAGCAAGATTAAAATAATTACATTTATTTAGTCTTGAGAAGAGACATAGGGGGGACATGATTAACCTATACTAATATATGAATGGGCTATACAAAAAATATGGTGAAAAACTCAAAAGACAAGGGGGCACTGCCTCCGATTGGAGAAGAAAATCGCTTCTCCAGAAGCGTAATATTTGCTTTACTATAAGAACTGTGAACCTATGGAATAGACTACCTCAAGACGTGGTCACAGCAGGAACAGGGGGGAGTTTTAAAAAGGGCTTAGATGAATTCTTAAAAGCAAATGACATTAATGCTTATGAAAATGTGTAGAAATCTGAGTCTCTCTTCCTTCCTTCTGGGATTCACATCCCCAACTATCCCTTGGTTGAACTTGATGGACCTATGTTTTTTTTTTAAACCGTATTGACTATGTAACTATGTAACAGTATATAGTGTTCTTACCCTAGAGACTTTGCTGTTCTGTTGTCCATTTTTTGCCTGAGCACCTAGACAGCAAAAGTTCTGTTGCATTTGCCTATTCTGCTGCTCTTATCATCCTGCCCTAAGTGACATATTGACCCTCATTTACTAATACTGTCTAAAAATAAGACTGTGTAAACATAGACAGTCTTAACGTGTGCCAGAAGGTGAATAATAAATCTGGTGCACCTATGTGACTCCTGGAACCGCATGCAGTTGCCTGCGGTCTTGTCTTGTGGTCAATCACAGGTGAGGGCTGAAGTATGTTGCCTCACGTGTGGTTGCTGCCGGCAACATGTTGTATTGGCAGTATAGCAGCCTGAACTGTTGCTAGGCAGCTTGCTGTCAGGTGCATGCGGTTGCACCTGGCAACTTGTCTAGGTATGTGTGCACTTTCCCTGTTTTGTGTGCATGGGGTTTATGTGTGTGTGCACTTCCCCTTTAAATGGTTTCACTACCCTGTCTGGTGTTGGAAAGGTTAATTCCCTTTCCAGTGTGTGTCTGTGTGGGTGTGGCTACTTGGGCTATTTAGCCTCTGATGAGACCTGCAGCTGAGGGGTACTCCAGCCTTGTTGTAAGCTGGAGTCATCCTCCTGGTCTCTTTTGCCATTTGCCAGTGAGGGCCACCCTTGTGGTCATAAAAGTTATGCGTGATGTTTATTTTATGTTCTTGTAATGTCTTATCTTTCTGCAGCTATGTATCTGGGTTCCTGTGTGTTTATGTGTGTGTGCTGTGTCCTTTTATGTTTGGTATGGACATTCAGCATGTGAGCACGGGATCCAGTCAGTGTGTCTGTGGCAGGTAGGTGTAGGAAGTGGTTTCACTCACCTGCCATATCCATAGGCTGTTTATGTTTCCCCTTCCTTGCAGTTTGGCAAGTTTAGACTCCTGTTCCTCCGTGTCTAGGAGGAACAAGTTGTCTTACCCAGCTCCTAGCTCAGGGATCTGCTGAGGGCTAGTAGGGACCCGAGGTTCCTGAGTATGAGCCCTCTTACCATCTGGGTCGGCTCATACAGTTAGAAGTCAGGGTTCCACATACGTTTAACATCGCACGGCTGAGGGTTTCCCCCATCCTAAGTTGTGACACTATGGACTTTCTAGTTTGTTTATTCACCTATTTGTTGGCTTGTCTACTCCAAAAAATTTGAAAAGAATTTAGAGCATTTTTTGGTGCACATATCCCTTTCTTGTGAAGCCATGCCCCTGTCCACTAAATCACGCCCTCTTGTTAAACGAGTCACAAAAAGTGTCTGAAAGTGTCTAAAACACTCAATAAATATGTTGCAAAACATGTAAGCCAGTTTTTCTGGTGCAAATTAATAAGTAAGTCTCCCCCCATTGTCTTTTCCATGCACATAGTTCTATGTTGTAGACTACATCTGTAAATACGTATATTTTATACACGTATAGCGTTTAGTCTTCAGTGACATATTTAGGTTTAATATCACAGATATCGGGTTAAAGGGCCTGTCTCACGATAACCCCTTTTTAAATGAAGCCGGTAAAGTGAACTGCTAAGACGGAGTTCACATCACCGTTTCATTTTCCATTCTTCTGATCTGTCAGAAGAACAGGAAAAAAAAAGATCTTGTTAAAAAAACTGATCCTATGCATCAGATTTGCATATCTGGCATGCACTTGGGCCATCCCTGTCTGAGATCAGTTTTTTTAGATGGAAAAAAGTCCTACATGCATTACATTTCTCCATCTACAAAAATGGATCTCAGGCGGAAATGGCTCAAATGGATGCCAGATATGCATTAGGGCAAGTTAACATTTGCATTATGGAATTCCGTTATAGGTTCAACAGGACTATTTTTTGGCGTCATGTATAACGTAAGCAAACAGAACCATTATGTGTCCCAATAGACATGTATTAGGATGGAGCAAAAACGGTATGTCTCTAAAAATGTTTCCATTTTGCATTCCGTCCTAAAATTCTGTTATATTCCATTATAACTCTATTATAATGAAACATATAACGGAATTCCATAACGCAAATGTGAACCCGCCCTAACTAATACACAGGATCTGTTTTTTTACAGGTTTTAGTTTTTTTGTCTGTTCTTCTGATGGATCAGAAGAATAAAAAAAGAAACGGTAACGTGAACTCCCCCTAACTTCTGTAACACCGTCTGGAAACCTCTTTAAATATCGGAATATTTTCTTCAAAAATGTCAAGCCTTTTTATTTCTATAGATAAGGTAGTTATTAAAAGACAAATAGACTGTCAGCACAACAATGAAATAAATGTAATGGGAGGTTTAATGATTTTAATATAAAATCTGTAAGATTTATTCATTGGCAATACTCAGTAAATCTCTAGAAAGCTCTTAATCAAAGTGTCTCCACTTTAGATCCAGGCACAGTGGCATACTACTGACCAGCATGTATATTTTATAATGCTTTACTTCAATCACTAAACATTCTTTGTAGAACAATTCAAAGGGAAATTGCTATGCACACAGACACAGGCCTAAAAGTACTGGAGGTCAAAAATGTCTAATTCCAAAGGAAGTATATCACTAATACTGCTTTCAAACCTCAACAGATCATAATTATTTAAAATTGAATTTGTTCTGTTCTTTTTTTTATTACACTTTGTAGTGACTATTTTTTTTAAATGTTCTTTATTAAACAGTTGGCACATGACTTACTTTAATATGAATATTTCTATGCATCTAGATACATATGTAGAAGAAAAAGTAGTTTTTTTATATTCTTAAAGAATAGTACGAAACCTTATTATAACTTTGAAATGTTGTTAAAATTAGTTATGTACCATTTGAAATTAGGGCGATTTGGTTACTTTATTATTTACCTTGATTGGTGATACACTGAACATCACCAGTATAAATATAAATTGTCTAGACTGGATTTCATTTCTCTGTAGCACCCCACAAGGGAAATGAGGCATTACATACTCTGTTTTATGCATAGAGCTAGAGACACTCTTTATAGCCATCTCTGCTCTGTCTTAGAGATGAAACTAGGACTCTTCTTATTTTAAGGGTGGGATAAAAAATATCCTGTGGGATAAAAAATATTAGATAAGTGGAAGAATTTATTTTAAAAAAAGTCAACTTCCCATATCAATCTTCCATCGCTGTAATTTTGTGCTTACCAGATCTCCACTAGTCTCTGCTTCTTTGGCAGCAGTGACCTGCCTTAGGCCTCGCCCACATTTCCCTTTTTTACTGACGTGTGCTGTCCGCATTTTCCACGGACAGCACACGTACTCATTGATTTAAATGTGTCTGTTCACATTTCAGTATTTTTTTTACTGACTGTGGGTCAGTAAAAATATCACGGAGACATGCACTACTTTGTACAGTGATGTGGACCAAGCACACCTAATGAATTCTATGGGTCCGCGTTGCGTCTGTTTTTCACTGAAGACTATACGGAGATACTTTGGAAAATAATTTTTAGCTGAGCAACATCAGTGAATTACGGATGACACACGGATGGTAAAAATGGACTCATGGACCAACCACAGATCATTCACGGACATCTTTACAGGTGACACTGACACGGAAATGTGGACGAGGTCATAGTCAGCTATCGGCTCCTGTTATTTTCTTCCCCAGGACCAGGAAGTGGAGACCAGCCAGTTGTCACGCCTTGCCCTGTTAATGTGTGCAGATCTGTCAGACTGGCTGCACATGTCTGACTTCTTGGTTTGTTTTGATTTGGGTTTGTGCTGGATCCAGCTTACCTCAGGTGTACTGGGTTTCATTGTTAGTGAGGCTATTTATCCCTCCTTCCCCCAGTGGCCTGTGCGGGTTATAGTTCTTTCCTGGGATCTCTTGATTTGTGGTAGATTGTCTGCTCCAGCTCTGTTCAAGATAAGTCCTCTCTTTCATTTCCCTTTGTGTGTTTTATCTAGGCCTCTAGAGAGACGCTTGCTTCCTCCTGGTTTGAAGAAGCAGGTAGCCTCTTCTCTTTTCCCTGCTGCTTAGGGTTTGGGCAGGGTGTTTAGGTTTTAGGCACGAGGGCATGTGCATATCCACCCTTAGGGTATGCACATGGGCACAGCAGTTTAGGGAAAGCTTTTAGGGATTAGCTAGGAGGTGACCCTTTTCTCCCTAGCTTTTGTGCCTAGTCGTTTGTTCTGTTTGTTTTCCCATGTTTGGTTATTTCCCTGCTTACTTACCTATCGTGACACTAGTAAGCAGATAAGTATTGGAATGGTAGTGGTGGGAGATCAGTGAGGTGAATAATATTTCTTCGATTCTATACTCTGCCCTTGGCTAAAATGTATTCCATGGCGCTGTACATATGATACGAGGTGCATATACATAATACAGACAATTGCAATAAGCATGAACAAGACGAGTTACAAACTGGTACAGAAGGAGAGAGGGTCCTGTTTGTGAGGGCTGACAATCTACAATCACCTATTTTGAATGGAGGATCCTGTCTTATTTATACACAGAGGTAATATCATTACAGGCAAGATTAGAATGACAGATAAGCAGCAGTGATGAGCGGCAGGGGCAATATTTGAATTTGCTATATTTCGCGAATATTTGGGCGAATATCCGGCATATATGGGCAAATTCAAGAATTCGTGATCTCCAGTCATTATTTTCTTGATTGCGATATTCGGGAATTCTCAAAGTGCCAATATTCGCAATAAAAATTTGCGATTAGACTAATAAGCAGGTAACTGCAGTAAAGTGATTTGTACAGACCAAGAAGTGACGCCTATAGTTAGGCTTAGTGGCCAGAGAGAAAACTGCAGGATTTTATGTTGTCTTTTTTAATATACAGTGCCTTGCAAAAGTATTCACCCCCCCTTGACTTTTTTCGTATTTTGTTACATTACAGCCTTAAGTTTAATGTTTTGTTATTCAGAATTTTATGTGATTGATCAGAACACAATAATCTAAGTTGAATATATAAATAAAACTATTGTTTAGAAATAGAAAACAGAAAATTGGCATGTGCGTATGTATTCACCCCCTTTTTTAGGAAGCCCATGAAAAGCTCTGATGCAACCAATTACCTTAAGAAGTCACATAATTAGTGAAATGATATCCACCTGTGTGCAATCTAAGTGTCACATGATCTGTCATTACATATACAGTACAGACCAAAAGTTTGAACACACCTTCTCATTCAAAGAGTTTTCTTTATTTTCATGACTATGAAAATTGTAGATTCACACTGAAGGCATCAAAACTATGAATTAACACATGTGGAATTATATACATAACAAAAAAGTGTGAAACAACTGAAAATGTGTCATATTCTAGGTTCTTCAAAGTAGCCACCTTTTGCTTTGATTACTGCTTTGCACACTCTTGGCATTCTCTTGATGAGCTTCAAGAGGTAGTCACCTGAAATGGTCTTCCAACAGTCTTGAAGGAGTTCCCAGAGATGCTTAGCACTTGTTGGCCCTTTTGCCTTCACTCTACGGTCCAGCTCACCCCAAACCATCTCGATTGGGTTCAAGTCCGGTGACTATGGAGGCCAGGTCATCTGGCGCAGCACCCCATCACTCTCCTTCATGGTCAAATAGCCCTTACACAGCCTGGAAGTGTGTTTGGGGTCATTGTCCTGTTGAAAAATAAATGATGGTCCAACTAAACACAAACCAGATGGAATAGCATGCCGCTACAAGATGCTGTGGTAGCCATGCTGGTTCAGTATGCCTTCAATTTTGAATAAATCCCCAACAGTGTCACCAGCAAAGCACCCCCACACCATCACACCATCACACCTGCTCCTCCATGCTTCACGGTGGGAACCAGGCATGTAGAGTCCATCCGTTCACCTTTTCTGCGTCGCACAAAGACACGGTGGTTGGAACCAAAGATCTCAAATTTGGACTCATCAGACCAAAGCACAGATTTCCACTGGTCTAATGTCCATTCCTTGTGTTCTTTAGCCCAAACAAGTCTCTTCTGCTTGTTGCCTGTCCTTAGCAGTTTTCTAGCAGATATTCTACCATGAAGGCCTGATTCACACAGTCTCCTCTTAACAGTTGTTCTAAAGATGTGTCTGCTGCTAGAACTCTGTGTGGCAATCAAAGCAAAAGGTGGCTACTTTTAAAGAACCTAGAATATGACATATTTTCAGTTGTTTCACACTTTTTTGTTATGTATATAATTCCACATGTGTTAATTCATAGTTTTGATGCCTTTCAGTGTGAATCTACAATTTTCATAGTCATGAAAATAAAGAAAACTCTTTGAATGAGAAGGTGTGTCCAGACTTTTGGTCTGTACTGTACATACCTTTTTTGAAAGGCCCCTGAGGCTGCATCACTAACCAAACACTGCCATGATGACCAAGGAACTCTCCAAACAAGTAAGGGAAAATGTTGTGAAGTACAAGTCAGGGTTAGGTTATAAAAATAATTCCAAACCTTTGATCATCCCCAGGAGTACAATCAAATCTATCATAACCAAATGGAAAGAACATGGCACAACAGCAAACCTGGAGTATCTGTACATAGGATGACAATAAGCTGTGTGCTCCATAGAGTTGGGCTTTATGGTAGAGTGGCCAGAAAAAAGCCATTACTTTCAGCTAAAAACAAAAAGGCACATTGTGAGTTTGCGAAAAAGGCATGTGGGAGACTCCCAAAATGTATGGAGGAAGTTGCTCTGGTCTGATGAGACTGAAATTGAACTTTTTGGCCATCAAAGAAAATGCCATTTCTGGGGCAAACCCAACACATCACATCACCCAAAGAACCCCATCCATGGTGGTGGCAGCATCATGCTGTGGGGATGTTTTTCGGCATACAGGACTGGGAAACTGGTCAGAGTTGAGGGAAAGATGGATGGTGCTAAATGCAGGGATATTCTTGAGCAAACCCTGTACCACTCTGTGCGTGATTTGAGGCTAGGACGGAGGTTCACCTTCCAGCAGGACAATGATCCCAAACACACTGCTAAAGCAACACTTGAGTGGTTTAGGGGAAACATGTAAATGTGTTGGAATGGCCTAGTCAAAGCCCAGATCTCAATCCAATAGAAAATCTGTGATCAGACTTAAAGATTGCTGTTCACAAGCACAAACCATCCAACCTGAAGGAGCTGGAGCAGTTTTGCAAGGAGGAATGGGCAAAAATCCCAGTGTTAAGATGTGGCAAGTTCATAGAGACTTATCCAAAGTGACTTGGAGCTGTGATTGCTGCAAAAGGTGGCTCTACAAAGTATTGACTTTAGGGGGGTGAATAGTTATGCACATTGACTTTTTCAGTTATTTTGTCCTATTTGTTGTTTGCTTTACAATAAAAAAAAAACATCTTCAAAGTTGTGGTCATGTTCTGTCAATTATATGATGCAAATCCTCAAACAATCCATGTTGATTCGAGGTTGTGAGACACCAAAATAGGAAAAAAATTAAAGAGGGGTGAATAATTTTGCAAGGCACTGTAGATATTGACTTGGAAAATAAATAAAAAAACATCAAAGATAATAAATAAAAAATGTAAACATAAGAATTTGATTTAAACAATAGGTTATTTTCTGAAACATTCCTTTTAAGTAACGTCTTAGATATCAACATATATATATAGTCCAGTTCTGTACTAGCAACTGTGTCTTGCTGTCATTACTAATAGGTATTCTAATTGTGTGCCAGTTTATGTGTTTATTCTCCTTTCATGCATTTTGTTGCGTTGATGGAACAGTCTTGTGAGCATTGTCTCGGTGTACGGATTCTCCCCTGCTTTAGTGACATTGCATGGTCATACAAATGGTATATTAGAAATAGTAAAGCACCCTAGTAAAGTCTTCCTAGTAGGCCTGCATACATCATTAGTTTCAACTTTTCCTCTTTTTTTTTGCTTAAGATATGTCTTGGTTTTGCCTCATCTATCTCTTAAATTATTCATGAGAGCAAGAAGGCACCATGGCTGGTTTTATTACTTGTGTTATATTTGTTTCATGTTTCTTAATGTATACTGAGAACTGTGTATACTTTACATATACTGAGAAGTGCTTTCCGATATTATGCACACCAGAAGAGGCAAGTAAATGTGCTAACGTGCTCCTGATGGGAGACATTAGGTTTGTCGACAAACTGGGGAAAGACTGATCCCAAAGTGTGTATAGAAGTCAGTGAAAGGTGGAGGAGGAAGTGTCATGGTTTGGGGAATGTTTTCTGCAGCAGGAGTTGGACTTCTCATACAGCTACATGGCAGAGTGAATGCAAGTGTGTATCAGAACCTTCTTCAACAACACATGGTTCCTTCCTTGTGTTCATCACTCAATCAATCAGCCAGCAATTTTCATGCAGGACAATGCCCCCTGTCACACAGCAAAACGGGTAAAGCAGTTCCTTGAAACTGGAAACAATGAAATGGCCGCCCAGAGTCCTGATCCAAACTCAATAGAAAACCTCTGGAAAATCCTTGGTGACAAAGTTATGGTCAAGAAGCCCACAACAGTCACAGAACTGTTGGAGACTGGAAGAAGAGTGGAGCAAAATCCCACCAGAGCAGTGTGAGAGACTAGTGATGTCCTGTGGCCGCAGATGTGCTGAAGTCATTCAAAGCAAGGGCCTGCACACTCCCTACTGATTGGTGATTGGTGTAACCTTCAGAAAATGTAGTTAGACTCTTTCTCTGTGCTACAGTCATTACTGTTCTCTAATTATGATAATCAGGTCTTTTGAAAAATAAAGGTTTTATGTTGATATACTTTGGTTATTTTGAAAAACACTGTTCTAGTGGTATGGTGTACCCCTTACAAAAAAATCCTTCAAATGATGATCAATGTAGATTACATTATTTCTGAAAAAATCAAGTGTTAATAAATTGTTCTCTAATTTTGATTGTGAGTATATATATATATATATATATATATATATATATATATTGTAGGAAGGCGCAAGGGGCCGTCATTGATGGAAGGTATGTGTCAATGAGGTTCCTGGCCTCGGTGAGGTAAGAGACATTAATTTTATGAGTCAGCGGCAGCTAGTGCTGATTGACACTGTTTGCTGTTAGTATGGCTGTTAAGCCGATCCGGGCCGGCTCTTACTAGGAGTAGCCAAAGTGCTGGGTGGGTGGCTTCTCCCCACGTTCCAGGGCGGGTCTTTACTGACCTATATCAAACCCAGCCAGCAGTCTCAGCTGGGTGTGGATTACTCCTTTCTGACAGTGGAGCTCTGTCAGTCTCTATGTGCTTGGGAACTGAGAACTTGTGCCGTGCTAAAGGGCTGAGAGATGCCTGCTGGGAAACAGGCCCTAAAGCCTGCTGTGGACTGCGGGTGGAAAAACTGCTGACCAGGTGAAGGCTTTTGCTCTGTGGACTTTTTATAGTGTGAACAAACTCCAAGACTGCAAACCGCTACTTTTTGTTTTCCCTTATGTGTGAATAAAACACTGAACTGTTTGAGTTAAAGACTTTGTGGTTGCCTCTGTACTGCGTCCGCTAGCCTGTCTACCAGAGCAAATCCCCACAATATATTCAAAAAACTGTACAGCACTCCCAAAAATGTAAATCAAAAGTAATGTTCTTTAATCACCAAAGAGACGTTTCAGTCCTCTTACTGGGACTTTTCTCAAGAACTATATATATAGTGTATGGTAGTAAAGGGTTTATCGGCAGGAGGGGAGTTTATGGAATATTTATCTGTTGTGTTGGAGGTTGCATAAGTCCATGAAAATGGGGGTAAACTTCAATTACCCTTTCCACTGAACGCAACTCCGATATTGCCCCTAAACGTATTGAGGAGGTCACTTATCTACTACCCTGTATTTTAATAGAGTTGTCCAGACTTAGAAAACTATGGCTGCTTTTTTCCAATGACATCACCACACCCCTCCACAAGTTGTGTGGGGTATTGCTGCTCTGCCCGATTGAATCCATTGAAGTTGGGAGACAATAGCAGACACAACCTATGGACAAGGGTTGTGCTGTTTTTGGAAGAAAGCAACCACGTTTTTCTAATCTTGGACAACCTCTTTAAGAGTTAAAATAAATGTTTTTACTCTTCCTCATCCTGACTTGAGGACAATAGTCCAGGAATTCTACATTAATTACAAATCATTAACTATTGTCTCGTTTATGAATGTCACATTCATTTGAAATATTCATTGCTGTTCGGCTCTAGAGAATTAATTGTTTGGGTGAGAGTTGCATACATGCACATTCTAGTAATGACTGGCGATAGAAGCTCAACCTATTTTAACCTTGTACATTATTACTTGTCTACACCAGAAGCTCATGCCCGGCTCATTATAATGTGTTCACTTGACAAATTAAAGGCCATAATTATCTGATACTTGTGATTAGCCTTTTTTTTGTCAATCCGCAAGAGTAAGCTGATATCAAAAATAACACAAAAAATGAAAATGTCTATTATTATAGATAGATTTTAGTAGATTATTATATACCCAACATAAAATATAGCCATGGTCAAAAGTTTTGAGACCTACCCAAATTTTCTCAAAGTTCTCTGCTTCAGTTTTTATAGAGGAAATTAGCATTAACTCTAGATCGTTATAAAGATTGATCAGATGAAGTCATTCCTTACAATGAAGATTAACCTAATAACAAAAACCCAATTTCCACCGTATTTTAGCCACAAAATGACCTGCTAACACCATTTCAGTTATCTTCTCATTAGCTCAGGACAAAGTGTTAACTAGGGCAAGGCAGCTGATGTCACTCTGTCATGCTGATTGACTTAGAACAGCAGACTGCTTGCTTTAAAAGGGGGAATTGTGCTTGAAAACACTGTCTTCTTCTGTTAACTATGATTACCTCCAAGGAACCATGTGATGTCGTTGTCTTACATCAAAAGGACTTCAAGGACATTGCTGCATGTCAGATGGCATCTAAGGCTACTTTCACACTAGCGTTTTTACTGGATTTACAGGGTTCAGCAAAAACAGTTTTGTTACTGATAATACAACCATCTGCATCCGTTATGAACGGATCCAGTTGTATTATCTTTAACATTGCCAAGACAGATCTGTCATGAACTCCATTGAAAGTCAATGGAGGACAGATCCATTTTCTATTGTGGCAGATTGTGGCAAAGAAAACGGATCGGTCCCCATTGACTTGTATTGGGGGTCATGACAGATCCGTCTTGCTCCGCATCCCAGGACGGAAAGCAAACTATAACATGTTGCGGTTTGCTCTCCGTTATGGGAATGCAACAAAACAGAACAGAATGCATTTTGGAGCTCCTATGAAGCATTTTTTTCGGTATTGAGCTCCTATGACGGAACTCAATACTGGAAAACTTAAACGCTAGTCTGAAAGTACCCATCAATCATTTGGATAATCAGAACTTCAAAGATAGAGGTTAAATTGCTATGAAGAAAGGTTCTGGGTACCCAGGAAAGTCCAGCAAATGTCAGGAATGTCTGCTAAAGAGGATTCAACCCTGGATTGGGTTGCCACCAGTGCAGAGCTTGCTCAGAAATGGAAGCAGGCAGGTGTGAGTGCATCTAAATGCACAGTGAGGCAAAGGCTTTTGGAGTATGGCCTGGTGTCAAGAAGGGTAGCAAAGAAGCCACTTCTCTTTAAGAAAAACATGAAGGACAGACTCACAATCTGATTTGATTGGACTGCAAAGGTCTGGGGTAAAGTTACTTTCTCTGATTAAGCCCCCTTAAGACTGTTTGGGACAGGGTAGTTGCTAGGTCAAAACATCCCAGTCCCCGAATGTCCTGCCTGCCTGTTAGATATAACTGTATTGCTGTCCTCAGGACGGCAATACAATTGAATCAAATGCACTGCAAGAGCTGAAGGACCTGTGATGACCTCACAGGTCATGTGATCAATTTTAAATGCAGTAGCTGTAAAGGACCTAGGATGATGTCACCATCGTGTGACCAGTGCAGGAGAGGACGGCTCAGCAGTGAAGAGAAACCCTGGGAAGAGGCTGAGCTGAGATCTGCTACATGAGGAGAGGTAAGTGAAGTTAACTCAGTGTGAGAGGCAGAGGAATGTTGTGAGTTGTAGTTATTTAACTGGGACTGTATGTTATTCGCTATATTGCTATATATTTGTTTTTTAGAATATTATGAATATTATAAAAAACAAATATAGAGCAATATAGCGAGTATTATGTAATAATTATGTAGTAAGTCAGTGATAATATCTGACACTGGAAAAGCTGGGTAATAACTCAATGTAGATCATGCGTTATTACCCAGCTTTCCCAGTGTCAGATTTTATCACTGAGTTATTACCCAGCTTTCCCAGTATCAGATATCATCCTAGTGTAGATTGCAAATATTCTAATCGTGAATTTTTATCGTGAATTTTCCATGCAAAAGGCTACACTAATAAGCTTGTCATAAGACTCAGTCTAATATTCTGGTCAGAAGACTATGAAACCAATAGATGGCGCTATTGAGTAATGAACAGCGCCCTCTATTGGTTTCATAGTCTTCTGACAAGAATATTTGTCTTGTCATAATACAGTGAAACCAATAGGGGGTGCTGTTCATAACTCAATAGCATATTCTCCTCATTTGCATGTCTTTCCCATATGTTTATGCAAATGAGTTTTTACATGACAAAACTGTATAGAAAGGTTATTGAATATTATGTTTGGACAATCTGAATTTTTTTTGTCGCCCTAATGATATTGACCTAGGTGTACAGGTCCACCCAAGCCATCCAACAGATGCAAAATAACTTTGAGGTTTACTGGTTCTCAGTCAGATGAGAGCTGGTTTGGAATATCTCATAGTGCACAATGCTGCCATTGTAAGGTATGCTGACTAAGCCTGTTGTCTGTCTCATGGATAGATTGATGGCTTGCACATACGTGGCTTTTGGCTTTTTGTGTGGTTGTCTATTGTATGTCTAACATAATTGGAGTCTAAGATGCATCCAGCTGTGAGGAATATGGATTGTCCTGTGAGGATTATCATTTACTGGCAAGCCCTCATTTTCATCTGATTCACCTTTTTGTCAGTCCACATGCAAATAGGCTCTCACTCCACTACCTCTGCCGTCTGACAAGCAGATGGTGGATATCAACAGGGGGTCCTAGCTCAAAGGATGCCTCAGGTGGATAGACTCACACCTCTTCCAGCAGCTAGGAGCCAGGGAAAGGTAACAGGAAGGATCTCTCAGTATGGGGTCCTAGCCCTTCCCCAGTTAAATCAGATTAGCAGACATATTGGGGCCAGCGAGTTATAAGGAATTATGAATCGTCCATCCATCCCAGGCATAATTTGGTTATATTTTTGTGATCCTGGGGCAAAACCAAACATCCACGTAGTCCTGGCTTGAGGCTAGGATTCCCGGGAGGGGAGGTATACATATCTCCCTACAGAAACCAAATAACTGGTATTATGCTTGGACTCTAGTTGTAGCCAGAACCCAGGCAGATCAATTGGGCCCGGAACCATCTTCCTGCGACATTCTGGTCTGGGGATATGAGCCCTAAGGGGTTTTATAGGTCATTTGCTGCCAGCACCAGAGAAGGAGGAGGGGACCCTACCCCTAGGCGGGGAGGGGAGCGGCCAGCTACAGGTCATAAGCCCATGCAAGCCAGCGGGCCGTCTCTTTCTGAAGGGGGTCACATCGTGCCAATGTGTTTGGAGAGACCGGGAACCAGCTGACCTCCCTGCCCCAACGTGACTGCAGCCAAGGACTATTCCACCATTATAACCCCAAAGGAACTTTCATCTTACCCCGTAACTGACTTTTGCTCTGCTTTACCCTATATCACCTGTATCTGTAACCTCAGACCACTGTATATATTCTGTGTGTATAGTGTTATATCTAGTGTGCCCTTAAGGCGATTAAATATATAATTTAATCTTGTGGTGTCTTGTATCTCAATCACGAATCCCCACGTCCCTGTTTCGGCCTAGTTATAAGCTACCGCGGGTTGGTTTCTCACCCTATATAATCCCGTTAGTGGATCGGGCTTATATCAAACAGTCTCCAGTACAAGGATTATTTCTCCTCCCTTCAGCCCCTGCAAAAAGCCCAAGTAAAAATAACAGTCACTATTCTCCTCCACATAATGACCTGCTGCAGACTCTGCTCCTCTCTCCAACATCCTGCTCTGTAGAATCTCTCGCTCATCTTTAGGCCCCGCCCCCTGGAAGACAAGACTCCGTCTCTTCCCTGACATCATACCTCCTAGGATCAACTCCATTCTAGACACTACAGTCGCTCTACCGCCTCATAGGATTTAGGACACTAGCCTGAAGCCTATGAGGAAGAACGGAGGGGACGGGAGCCATAGGCTCCCATGGCCCTCATTAAAATTTCAGCTGCCTGGTTCCCCCTGCAATTTTGTGCCCGGGGCAACGTCCCCCACGCCCCCCCTCACACTACTCCCCTGCTATAAATGGTATACACTGTCTAGATATACATCAGATTTATCCCAGTGGCTCAGGCTGGATAATAAATATGGAGCACAGCTAGACACATCTCTCTGACTCTAAACCAGCTATTGGTCTGCTTACTTTATGACAGAATTTTTTACATCAGAATTTTTGCTTATTTTGGAGCATAATGTTCAGCATCTTAGACCATGGCCATTTACAGTAAACCATGCCTCATTCCTGGAAGGCGGAGGAAGCAATATGCCGAGGGTAACCCGCTCAAGGAAGCCACCATTAGATTGCAGACATGGACAGACAATTCAGAAACAGAAAGCGAAATAAGGACAATGGAACCAGAAATAGAAAAAACTTTAGTGGTAAATATATCATCCGTTAACTTGTCTCAATGATGAGATATCTTTGTTAGAGAAAGGGCTGTCTTTTTGTCCTACCTCGGATATAGATTGGTTTAATTGTGAGATTGATCTGCAAAAGTTTTTTAGACGCATTAAGCTACAGGTTTTCTTTAAGGATACTCATAGTGTGACCACCTCCACGGAGATGCAGGGTATTGTTAACACCAACATGTTGAGATTGAGGGAAATGGGTCTGCATTTACGTAGTGATTTTCAACCTCCTGTTATTAAGGATGCAGTAAACACATATATAGACTTGGTCAAAAAGGGCATAGAAAAAATTAAAACTAATGCCAATAGACATGACAGTAAAAATAACATGAGTCAGGGAGAAAAAGGGCCTTAAAAGAGCTAAGCAGTAGAAAAGAAATTACAATTAAAAAAGCTGACAAAGGAAGGGCTACGGTTATAATGGACACAGATAAGTATATAGCAGAAATACGACAATTGGACGACAGAGAAGTATATCGACCATTAGATGCTGACCCCAAATTTGCTATTAAGAGGAGACTGAAACTGTTAATAGATGATGCCTATGCCTCAGACTTGATTGATGACAAGCTACATGAATATCTACTTGTAGAAAAGCCAGTAACACCATTATTGTATATACTGCCAAAAATACACAAAAGTTTGATTGATCCACCAGGGCGTCCCATAGTCTCTGGGATTGACTCTGTTTTTTCACCCGCGGCCACTTTTCTCGACAAATACCTTAGGGACTATGCCATGTCAGCAAGGTCTTATGTGAAAGATACAACGGACTTCCTTAATAAATTACAAACATTACATGTTGAAGAAGGACAGTATCTTGTTTCCTTTGACGTGGTCAGTCTCTATACGAGTATTGACCACACCAAGGGACTGGATCCTCTCTAGGGATAAGATTAAACCAGAAATTACAAGATTTGTTCTTTCCCTATTGGAGATTGTCCTTACCTGTAACTATTTTCTTTTTGAGGATACTTACTATGTACAGCAGCGTGGGACTGCAATGCGGTCCAATGTGGCCCCCATGTATGCAAATATCTACATGAGTAGATTTGAGAAGTGTTTTATATACCCATCCAGCCACTTTACTTCGGTGAACGGCTGGATGAGGTATATAGACGACATATTTTCTGTCTGGACTGGAACCCTTGAAGATTTACTTGAGTTCCAAAGATACATTAACTCAATCCATGCAGAACTACAGTTCACGGCAGTGTATTCACAGACTAGTCTGCAGTTTTTGGACACGACAGTGCAATGTGTAGAGGGAATGTTGCAGACAGATTTGTTTGTAAAACCTACAGATAGGAACAACATGCTAATGTTTAAAAGTGACCACCCTAAATTCATGAAAGAATCACTACCCTATAGTCAATTACTTAGGGTGAAACGGATAGTAACGGACACAGAGAAACTTGACACTAGATTGAGTGAGATGTGTAATAGATTCTATGATAGGGGTTACCCAAGAGCTATGGTACAGAGACATAGACAGAGGGTTAATGAGTTGAAAAGAGAAGAACTACTAAAGAGTAAAAAACAACGAGAGGAGAACCAGAGGGTACCATTTGTCTCAACTTACACAGCATGTAGCAAACAAATAGCACATATCCTCAAGAACAACTGGCACATACTTGCAGAATCATTTCCTAACATTGAGGCATTTCATACTACTTCCCTTATGTCATACAGAAGGCCACAAAATGTAGGTGACAGGCTAATACATGCAGATACTAAACAGTTTAGTCTGCCTAAGATTCAGAGAAAGGGCTGCTTTCCCTGCCTGGGATGTTGTAATTGTAATGGAATTTTAAAGGGGAGTTCCTTTACACATCCCCGGATAGGGAAGACATACCAAATCAGGAACTATTACATGTGTAGATCGGAATATGTGATTTATGTGCTTCAATGCCCATGTGGACTCTTCTATGTGGGAGAAATGACCCAGGAATTTAGAAACAGATTGAATCAGCATCGCTATCACATACGGAAATTACTCTCAGGTGTAAGAGAGACTGATACCTCTTGGACTGAATTACCGGTCGCAGAGCATTTCTTAAAACTTAAGCATAATATCTCACAACTCCGATTCCGTGTGATAGATGGAGTCCCTCCCCAAAGGAGAGGAGATGACAGAGAAAAATTGTTAAAGAGGTTGGAGTTGAGGTGGATTTTTGAATTACAGACACTCGAACCCAAAGGCCTTAACAGGGAGTTTAAGATCGGTCCACTCTACTAAACTGTGTGGTTTCTAGTCCTCACCTCACTTGTTAATGTATTTAGTATCTTACCCATGAATTAGATGTATTTTAATTAAGTTTGTACCCAACCTATTAGGCTGAGATTAATTACTAATTATTTAAGATTAATTATATTTTTATCTTTTATCTTTTATCTTCTATCTTTTACAGAAATCTGCGTTACTGATGGGACCTGGGGACATGTACTGAGAAGAGACCCGACACGAGAAAATAACATGGTAGCTACCTTTAGCATTTAATTGAATATCCTTGGGGGAGCAAATACATGGTCTGGTGAAATTTTTTGTTTTATCAGTATCTAGTATTTTTCCATATGGTTTCTACAGCTTGTTCCATGATTGGGAATTTGAGTTGCACAGCTATAACTGAGCACCCATATGGTTTATATTTTAAATAAGGGTTGATTTGAATGGGATGGCCTGGCTGGGTTGGGTTTAAGGAGGGTAGCCCGGGGACGGGTAACCTTACCACCCGACAGGACAGGACTGAAGTGGTTGGATTAGAGGAGGGGCGCTCCTCTTATCAAATGGAGGACACGCCCACCTTGAACTGTCTGTTGAGTGCCCCGGGGTGTGCACCTCAGCCCCATATCATGATGGAGGGAGACGTGCCACCCAAGGGGACACTAAAGTGGATCTACGAGGGAGGGTTATGACCCACTCTTGATCAGCGGTGGTTAATGACCCCACATTATCGAGGTGGGGGATGCCCCCCCAGTAGAAAGATCATATGAGCCCTTAATAAATAACTAACCATGAGGCTAATCTCAGTCAAATAGGACTAGGCACTCTATCCTTAAACCATGGACGAGTAGCGGACACCTAGTCTATTTGACTTATCTAATCGACCCCTATGAATCCTGTTGACTACAGACATGATTGCTCCTGTCAATGTAGTGGCGAATATGAACAGAACTTAATAAAGATACAACTAAGTGAGGGCTCTATATTGAATATAATAGAATATGCTGCCTTGATTGTGCATAAAAGATTGAAGGAAGAGCCACGGCGGCACACTGTAAAGAGAGTTGTTTACAAGGTTGCTATGCCGCCGGCCGGGGACACACTGCGCAGTAGCGGGCAGCCTGGCGTCGGATCCAGTAGCTCCGTGTGTCGGGCGCGCAGGCGCATGAGTACGCATGAAGAGACATGGATGTGAGGCGTCTGGTTCCCATGGTACGCATCTGGGAGGTGTGTCCTCCGCAGGCCTCCGAAGTTAACGTCATAGATGATGGCGCGCATTAAATACAGAGGAACGCCAAACGGAGCATGGAGCCTTGTTAGATATGCAAAAGTGTATGGTCTCCTAAGTGATGTCTTCCCCAGGTCTGCATTAAGTACCGCAGTAAGTATGTTCTTAAATGTACTACATAATATGATGATTGGCACTAGAAGATGTATAGTCCCCATAGCTGGGAAACACTGAAAGGGGTGGTGCACATTTTTGAATATGTAATTATTTATTAGCATATTTGATTGGGTCATGTGACCTTTTTGAGAGGGTATATGTATTCAGTTCTGTTCACATTGTTAGTTGCTTGATAAAGACCACACAGGTCAAAACGTCGCTAAGTGTTGGTGAATAAACCTTTGAGAGAATCAAGACTGGAGAGTCTTCTCCTCTGTCAATCCTCAGCAAAGGTGAGTCTAGCCTTCTGATTCTTTCTGCTAATGAGAGGTTTGGTCACTGCAGAGTGGGCTTTCAGTCCAAATGCTCATAAACGTCGAGACCCTATATGACGAGACAGATCCTTACCCTGTTCAGTGCTGAACTGGCGAGCAATTCCAGCTGCAGTGTTGAAACAATTACCCATGGAGATTCTCCGCATTATCCTGTCCTCTCTTGCATTTGTCTTTCGAGGGTGACCAGCCTTCTTGGGAGACTTGAATGAGTTTGTGATGTTATAAAGATGCAATATTCTAGAAATCATAGACTTGGAACGACAAACTTCTCTTGCTATGGCTGATAGGGTCACCCCCGCTGGCCTTCATCTGGACAACCTGCTGCCGGAGGGTTTCAGTCACTTTGGAACAGCACACCATTTTGGCAAAGTCAGTGAAAACTGGAAAGTTAGGCTGCCAGTTAAATAGGGTTTGTCAGATCATTAAGGAAATTAGCACCAGTTGCCAGATTAACAGCATTAACTTGCAGGTATCTGAAAGTGTCCTCTAATTTTGATCAGTGTTCTTTTTCAATTTTCTCATTTACATATTTATTCAGTGCTTTAGAATAAATACAATTTATGAAATAATCTTAAAATACTGCTATTTTACTCATGTTAGAATATCTTCACATAGGACTACACTATGACCTTAACATTTCGGAAATTATGTGTTGTTCTCTTATTTTGTTTGCCACTTGTATGTAAAATGACATTGAATGGTGCAAAGTGCTAATCACTAAAGCATTATAGATCACCAGGAAAATAGAGAATTAGATATTTACCTACTGTATAGCGGCCATGCATAATATATATTAATAACCCTTCTTAACCCTAAACCATGAAAAGTATTAATTGCAGTATTTGCTGCTAAGCCACTCTAGACCACTAATATGATAGGAATACTATCACTAATGCTGAAAACCATCCCATGGAAAAGAATATAATGCAACGTATGGGGAAATTTTGCAGTATTGGTACTTATGTTAGTAATAAGTACCCCCACTACCAGAATCACCACCTTTGTCTGTGATTGCTGACTTACCACAGTACAATGAAAGTTACACAAACTACACAGTTTTCTCTCTTTCCTGCTGTATCAACATGTCCACTTCCACAGGGAAGTAATCTATTTCTTTCCACTCCCCAAGCTAGGCTGTAGAACCTCCTTAGCCCTTCTTGTGAGATTAAGTTTCACAGTCACTGTAGTTGCTATGTGATATTTAAGAGTAGATCAGTAATAGTCTTGTGCTGTGAAGCCTAACAGTAGCTTCTACTAAACCTGACTACATAGGACACTATTTGTAGTCAGAATTACAGGATCAACATGAACGTTCTCAGAATTTGAGAGCCCAGTGTCCCATCAGCTTCCACCAACTGTAAGAATAAGTCAAGTAGGTAGTAAAGGGTGAAGGAATCCTTAGTTATCTTCTTTTTCTTGGTGCTTCAAGATGAGTGAATATGTATCAATATGTGTACCATATATACCATCCCATATGTACATTCTTCTTTACAGACTGCTTTACAATAACACATACTGTCTTTATGAATTCTGCGCTTTCTATTCCACACATTATAACTTTTTTTTTTTATATAGAATATGACACTATTATGCTGTCAGATGTCATGGCTTCATTCTGCCTGTGTCATGTATACAAAAATTATTGTAAATTTCACATTCCTTACATTTAAAGTGTCCAGCACTTTAACTTTTTTCTTCTACCTACCAAGCAGTTTGCTGTAAGTAATGTTCACTTGATTGTCTCTGACACTACCGCCCTCGTTTATAATTTTAGACTTGTTTGATCTCCTTGTATTTTCTTGATGTAACAAAAAGCCTTATTAGTTTCTCTCCGAATCGATGTAATGGATTTAGCATTTACTCTTCTGTAGGAAGCACCACAAATGGCAGAAAATGAAAGGTAGAAATAGTTAGTGGAACTGTTTTGTATTTACATATTGGAACAAATCCTGTCTTGTAATATTGATTTTCTCATATGAGAACTATCTACAAAGTACAGATGAAAGCTACTCAGAGTGCCTCGAACATCAAGACAATGCTTTCTCCCTCTGCATAATTAAACAAGGTTAGGCTACTTTCACACTGGCGTTTTGGCTTTCCGTTTGTAAGATCCGTTCAGGGCTCTCACAAGCGTCCAAAACGAATCAGTTTTGCCTTAATGCAATCTGAATGGATAAGGATCTGCTCAGAATGCATTAGTTTGCCTCAGTTTGCCTCCATTCCGTCTCCATTCCGCTTTGGAGGTGGACACCAAACACTGCTTGTAGCGTTTTGGTGTCCATCTGACGTAACTGAGCCAAATGGATCCGTTCTGACACAATGTAAGTCAATGGGGACAGATCCATTTTCTATGACACAATCTGGCACAATAGAAAACGGATCCGTCCTCCATTAACTTTCAATGGTGTTCAAGACGGATCCATCTTGGCTGTGTTAAAGATACTACAAATGGATCCATTCTGAAAGGATGCAGACATTTGTATTATCTGAACAGATCCATCTGTGCAGATCCACGCGAGTGTGACAGTAGCCTTAGTAAAACCGTATATTTATTTTTGTAGCCATCAGACTTAAGTAACCTAGATTCTGCACGTTGATTTGCAGGTACACTACATACATGTCTTTGAAGAACTCCCGGTAGTCCTAGAAAATTATTTACAAACATAATCACTCCTTTTCTACTATTACATTGTGCTTTTGATTTACATCTTTTGGCTTGTTACTGTTTATGTTTTAGATCCTGAAAGAGAACTTTTCATCTCTTTCTGTAGTGTAGAACAAAGAATGGTCTTCTATTAGTACTTAACCTTGATGTCCTGTGGTATTAATGTTCTGCACAAACATTACTAGGCTATTCCAAACTGATTATTGTTTGATAGCCTTCGTCTTTTCTTCTCTTGCATTTTGCTTTTGATTTGCATCTTTTTGTTTGCTTCTTTGTTTATGTTTTAGATCCTGGAAGAGAACATCTCATTGCTTTCTGTAGTTTAGTACATATTTAACCTTTATGTCCTGTGGTACTAATGTTCTATACAAACATTAAGAGATTATTCTAAACTAATTACCATTTGATGGTCTTTACATTTTCCTCTCTTCCAATACAGACTAAAATTCTGAGAGAGAAAAAATCATGTTTCATCTGTCAAAATAGATTCTGTCCTGATTCTATGATACTGGTCTTTCACAGTTATTTCTGTTCAGGAACTGGTCTTCTAAGAAACTTTATTATGTCATCAATTATGAGGCTCATCAATTTTTTTGCATTCCATGTGAAATTTTAATCTTTGTTGTTGGGGTAGCTTCACACAAAGATTTTTGGATGAGGTTTTGAGGCAGATTTTCCTGCAGGTTTTTCAGCCAAAGCCAGTAAATCCAGCAGGAAGAAGTATAAGTCTTTCCATTATCTTTCTGATTCCAGTAGAATCCATCTCTAGCTATGGCTGAAAAGCCTGCAGGAAAATCTGTCTCAAAATTCCTTAAAAACACTCAGTGTAAACCTACCCGTAAGTTGGTATTTCCATCTTCAACATTGGGGCATAGCCAGAGAAAATGCCATAAATGCTCTAGGACTCATTTATTGGGAAAATGTGAATTCTGTGACCCTTATTCACATATTCACACCAGCCAAAGACAATGGAGAGCTGGATGTGCACAATAAACACCTGGCTCTTTCCACAAGAACACTAAACTAGCTATAAGATGAATCGGGGACCACCATTTTCTCAAGAATGAAGATTTGCCATACATGTTGAAGAAGTCAATCAAAACCCATTTAAATCTTTTAGTCAGAATGGAATTTATTGTTTATCACAGTGTAACAATACAACTACCTAGGAGGATAGTCTGTTACAAATTATATCCCCTTAGT
The DNA here is from genome assembly GCF_014858855.1 of Bufo gargarizans. NCBI lineage: Eukaryota > Metazoa > Chordata > Amphibia > Anura > Bufonidae > Bufo > Bufo gargarizans. Next base: position 175,431,231 of record NC_058086.1, on the reverse strand, counting down.
CTGATTCATACATAAATATTAGTTCACCAGAGATGAGCTCAGATAATGATGAGCTTAGAGGCCCCCTTTAACTACTCATTTTCTTCATTCCTTCTTAAAAGCCTGAATCGTTTCATCCAATCATGTTTTGTGTTAAGTCTTAAATTTTGGGCTGTCCACAATTTGATTATTATGGCTAGAGATGGTAATGTTCTTGTACAATCACAATGAATTGAATGTGTCACATATATTTTTTCCTAATCAAAATAAAACCAGATACTGAAACTGAATCATTTTTGTATATTGAGGCCTGCCATCTCTCTGTTCTCTCTGTTAAGAGCAGTTCAGAGATTTGCTTTACAGCATCCACATGGCCCATAGGAAACTGTAGTCTAAAGATTGACCTATATGAAAAGTTGTCTAGGCATGCTTTGTGAAGAGGTCATTGAACAGGGAAGGGAAAGAGGTTTTGGCTTATTGTGGTAATGATAGTGAGATGACAACTGTACTTAAAAGTGACCTCTACAGAACAGAAACAGACATTCTTGTTAGTCATTGTGAGGCTCAGTGGTCTGTGTAAAAACTGCAAGATTTCAGGATTAATTATAATATAAGTAATGACATAGAAAACATTAAACATTTTTAAATTTAAAAAAATAGGTCCCTTTCTGATCATACCTTACCTTCAAAACAGCAATGAGAAGGTGATATTCCTTGTAGATGCCTATTCAGAAGAAAATATACAAAAACGTCATGGTGCAATTTTGCAGATTAAATGCTAGGTCATGATGGCCATATATATTTTTATGTTGCTCCTATTACAAAGCAGATGTTCACTATGTCACTTGAACAGATTTGACGTGGGGCTATTCCTAAGGGTTTTATCTCATTGGTTCTCCTGGCATTTACCCTTTAACCCTTAAACTGGATCTTGACTCCACCGCAGAGGAACCAATAGGCCACTACCTCTTAGACTAATCTCTGTACAAGTGACTGCTGACCCATGGTGGTCAACAAAAGACACTGGTGTGGAGCACTGAGGGATCAGTCAACACGGTAGCCAGGGGCAGGCTGAGGGCAGGGCAATCAGAGTATGTGCGATCTGATAAACAGTCTGAGGTCAGGTCAGGGCAGGCAACTAGGTGTCAGAATGAAGATCAGGCAAAGGTCAATTCAGGCAGAAGTAGGTACATAGGCCGACCAACCTAGAAATAGCACACCTTTGCAGGACACCCACTAGACACAGATCGTATTCACATAGAATAGTAACTCAACAGAGAACAATGTATGAGACTAGTTGAGCACAACACTTTTCAGAAAGGAGACATAGTGTTTCAGAGTTAGAATGGCAAGTATTGGAGGAAATAGAAGGTGGTGATGAACAGCAGATTGAGATTAGATTACTTCAGAGGAAGTGTTTTGAATACATTGCTTGGATAGTCGGAGCCCAAAAGGATTAAATATAGCTTGTAATTGGAATGTGTTCTTATAAGTGTGAAGTTTGTTGGTTCAACAATGTTTTGCAGATGAGAATGTTTTAAATGATGAATTATGTATTTTTGTAATTGGAGGTCTTGACTATTTAAATCCAAAGGATCGTAACCCTGCATGCTTAAAGGGAACCTGTCACCCCCAAAACACATATAAAAACAACATCATTACCTTACAGTAGCCCCCAGTGTGTTCATAATCATGTGTTTCATTCCTCCATCGGTTGTTGCATACTTTATAAAAACGCTTTTTTGCCGCTATCTTCAGAGCCAGCTTGAAGTCAAGGGGCCTCCTTGCGTCAAGTCACGCTAAGCCCACCCCTTACTCCTTGTTAGGCCCCATGCACACGGCCGTTGTTCACAGCCGTGTGCGGGCCGTGGAACCGCGGCCTGGATCCCTCCTGAGAGCAGGAGCGCACGGCGTCACTGGTTGCTATGACGCCGTGCGCTCCCTGCTGCCGGCACAGTACAGTAATACACTGGTACGATCTATACCAGTGTATTACTGTACTGTGCCGGCAGCAGGGGGCGCACGGCGTCATAGCAACCAGTGACGCCGTGCGCTCCTGCTCTCAGGAGGGATCCAGGCCGCGGTTCCACGGCCCGCACACGGCTGTGAACAACGGCCGTGTGCATGGGGCCTTACTGCGAGATCCCGACTCTCGCAGTCAGCCGGCTGCTATCGCCTCACTGCGCATGCAGGGGCCATTTCCATTGTGCAAGCGTGCCTGAAGCCAGTGATCACGCTGACGCTGAGGACCAGAATCGCCGGATAGAAATGGCCGGCACATGCACAGTGAGACGATATCAGCCGGCGGAATGCAGGAGCTGGAGACGGGATCGCGCAGTAACAAGGAGTGCAGGATGTCACTCAAAGTAAAGAGAGGACGGGTAAGGGGCGGGCTTAGCTTGACTTGAAGCCAGGAGGCCGCTGCCCCCTTGACTTCAAGGGGCACATATCCGTTTTCAAATCTGTTTCTGATTGCAGATTTTTCATTCAGTTTCCTGAACATGATTGTGGAGGCGGCCTTGTTCCCTTAGCAGTTCTTAACAGTATTTACACAGCGGACCTCGTTGACTTCTGTGGGAGAGTATTGAAGGTATGCTCTGTGACCTGTGCAGAGGTCATTGTACAAGGAAAGACCAAATAGGCTCTGACAATCACCTATTGTGAATGGTAGATCCTGTCCTATCTATACAGAGGTGATATCATTACAGGCAGGATTAGAATAATATATAACTGTCGTAAAGTGATCTGTACAGACAAAAGGTGGATTTAGATGAACCAATAATCGTCCAGAATATTGGGAACGACTGTTCCTGTGAATGCTCGTTCCCGATAATCTGGCCATCTAAATGTGCCGCTAATTACTCGATGAACGAGCAAAACACCCATTCATCGGGTGGTCCTGTCAACCGTGCAGGCACCACCAATCATTGTTTCTGGGCAGCAGATCGTGCTGTCTAAATAGCTATCTTCTGCCCAGAAACAACGATTCTGTATGGGGACAAGGGATGGCTATAGCGATCCCTTGTCCTCATAGTGTGAAGGAGATCTCCTTCACTGAGCGAGCAGCCGACTGTTGGGAAGTAACGTTTCCTGCTCCATCGGCCCGTCTAAGCCCTCCTCAAGAAGTGCCCAGAGAGAAAACTTCAGTGTTTTATGTTTTTTTAAATATGGATACTGACATGGAAAATTAAAAATAACCACCCAAAACGCCTTAAAAATATGTTAAAAACATGAATTAAACAATAGATCATTTTCTGATGACACATTCCCTTTAAACACAGTGGTGCTCAACCCCAACACTGATTTCCATGCCAGGTTTACTATTCCCACAGCCCCTGCCAATCTTCCCAGAGATATCCGCCTACCAGAGTGGTGGCACATCTGCATCACCATGGCAAAAAAAAGTTTTTTTTTTCTTTTTTTGCAGTTCCTGCTCACCCACTCTGTTCCCTTGTCTGTGTGCGGACACTGTGTCAATTACACATGCTTAATCTAAAGCTAGAAGGTAAGTCCAACACCAGGCCTATTTCCAGGTAAATTTCTTAAAACAAGATCAAATTACCTGTAATCCTCAAAGTGCAGGTGTCACCATGCCCTGTACCTAGGCAGTCTCAGGTTCCTCATGAGCCTAGCCAGTTCACTGTACCTCTCCTACAAATGACTCCCAGAAGACTTTCATTCCTTAACACAGTAACAGTATCACACACATTTACAACAATTCTACAGTGTCCAGATGACCTGCAAAAGAAAATATACTATACATAAATACAGTATCTCACAAAAGTAAGTACACCCCTCACATTTTAGTAAATATTTTATTTTATATTTTCATGGGACAAAACTGAAGATATGACACTTTGATACAATGTAAAGTAGTCAGTGTATAGCTTGTATAACAGTGTGAATTTGGTGTGCCCTCAAAATAACTAAACACACGGCCATTAATGTCTAAACCGCTAGCAACAAAAGTGAGTACACCCCACAGACACACACAGGGCAGCCAGGCAGGGATGACGCTGATGATCACATGGCATGCACGCTGCCTTCAGGCTCCGCCTGTCGTACGTCTGGACCCCGGCCAGCTTCCTGCCTGCGCGTGCCTGCTACTCCTGGGCGGCGGCTGACAGAGCACAGAGCCTGGAGATCTCAGAAGATTAGAAGAGAGAGAGAAGAAAGAAAAATAAGTTGTTTGAGAGAGAGAGAGAGAGAGAGAGAGAGACAGACAGAGACTCTGGAGCACTAGTGTAAGTAAAAGTAATAGTTAAAAAGGAAAATCAAAAAGATTCAAAGCCCACCCCCACCCCCCACACCAGGCTACAGACAGTGTCAATTCATATATTTAGTCCAGCCCCCAGACTCTCATGAATTGAGGGAACTGGCCACCAACATGCTGGTCCACATCACTTATTGTGCATGGTTTGATGTATTTTTTCTAGTCTCTCACACTCTAGTCTCCTCAACAACAAAGAAACGCAATTTCTTATGGAAATTACAAGAGTAAGCTAGCATGTGATGTGTCATGCGTGCCATAGACTGTCACTCCCGACTGGAGTGGGTAGGTACCAATTACGAGTCTTTTTAAAACATGTTTTTTTCCATATGGTGTCAAACAACTAAATCGGTATTACTCAAGGTAAAGGATTGGTTTAGGAATGATATGGCTGGTATATATTTTTCAAACCCTGGTGTGTCTGCTAGCTAAAGTCTTATAATTTGAGAAAGCTGACCCCCCCCCCAGGAAAAAAAATCATCTACGGCACTGTTTGGAGGTGTTTGGGGTAATTATCACGTTGGAATACTGCCCTGCACCCAGTTTCCGAAGGGATGCGATCATGTATGTCACAGTACATGTTGGCATTCATGGTTCCCTCAATCAACTGTAGCTCCGCACAGCCATCAGCACTCATGCAGCCCCAAACCATGACACTCCTACCACCAGGCTTGACTGTAGGCAAGACACACTTGTCTTTGTACTCCTCGCCTTGTTGCCACCACACACGCTTGGGATCATCTGAACCAAATAAGTTTATCTTAGTCTCATCAGACCACAGGACATGGTTCCATTAATCCATGTACTTAGTCTGCTTGTCTTCAGCGAACTGTTTGCGGGCTTTCTTGTGCATCATCAGCAATGAAGACCAATTTGATGCAGTGTACGGCATATGGTCTAAGCACTGACAGGCTGGTCCCCCATCCTTTTTACCTCTGCTGCAATGCTGGCAGCACTCATATGTCTATTTTTAAAAGACAAACTCTGGATATGACGCTGAGCACGTGTACTCAAGTTCTTTGGTCAACTATGGCGAGGCCTGTTCTCAGTGCAACCTGTCTTGTTAAACCGTTGTATGGTCTTGGCCCACCGTGCTGCAGCTCAGTTTCAGGGTGTTGGCAATCTTCTTATAGCCTAGGGCATCTTTATGCAGAGCAACAATTCATTTTTTTTTATCCTCACAGAGGATCCCATGAGGTGCCATGTTGAACTTCCAGTGACCAGTATCAGAGAGTGTGAAAGCGATAACATGAAATTTAAAACAACTGCTCCCCATTCACACCTGAGACCTTGGGCACAATTTGGCCATTTTCACTTAGGGGTGTACTCACTTTTGTTGCCAGCGGTTTAGACATTAATGGCTGCGTGTTGAGGTATTTTGAGAGCACACCAAATTTACACTGTTATACAAGCTGTACACTGTATCAAAGTGTCATATCTTCAGTGTTGTCCCATGAAAAGATAAAACGTTTACAAAAATATGAGGGGTGTACCTACTTTTCTGGCATACTGTATATATACACATTGCAACTCAACATCTATACATCTATATACACAGTGTAAATTAAGTAAATCAATGGGCCTCTGAATAGTCAGCAAAAAATACAGGAGACAGCAAAAGGATACCTAGGGGTCTATTCTCTGCAAATGTGGGTGTCTTATACAACCTTCTTACACATCTACTGCATAAATGATGCCTTATAGGCCCTCACCAGACACAGAGACTTTTAGAGAGTATTCTGCTTGACCATGGACACCAAGTGATAGGCTGGTACCTGCTACATCTGCATAACTTTGAAGCGTCCCTAAGCTTTCAAGAAACTCTGCATTAATCAGTAGTATAGTGTTTGTATATGAGTAATAACACTATATCTGGTCACTATATTACTTGTATCTGACATGTTTTAGAAGTTTTCCTCTGTGCATAGTAAATATCTAGTTTGAAGCTCCCTGAGAGATGGTAGGTGGAGACTAGCTGTCATCTACTGCACACACAGAGGAGAATCTCCTTCCTAACTGTCTCACAGTCATTCAGAAGTATGACCCAGGATAATGGAGGACATTATACAGAGGTACTATCCTGTTGTGGTTGCGAATTTAGCATTTGTACTGAGATATAAATACCCCATGTAGTTGTGCAGTCTCTTCAGTGTCTATCTTTGAGTCCTATATCACTCATGTTACTGCTCACTCCTCCCCCTCCCTTCTCCATAGACTTCTGTGGAGCTGGTCCATCTCAAGACAGAATTCAAAGCATTTTTCAAAGTGATAAGCAATTAGCAAAGGAAGGGGTAGAGGTAAACAGCTAATAACTTCAGAAGTAGACATTTCTCACTGATAAAACATAATACAAAGTTTCTTGTGGTCGCTTGCGCTATTGATTTATTAAAGTTGTGTGAAAGTACAGTGACTCTTTGAAAAAAATACTGTATCATTTCAATAGCTTAACTTATTCAGATTCACTGCTTTTCTGTGCCTATATTTACCATAGCTCTAAGCCCTTAAACAATATATTATCAGTGAAAATGAACATCTTCCAAGAAATTCCATTGCTACTGCCCATAAAAATGCATTGCTCACGACAGTAGCACAGCTGTTAATGAAATCCCTGTAATATACTCTTTTCTAAATGTGATATTTAACCTGCATTCTGTGTTACTAACAGTGTAAAGCCATATAGCAATGTGGTGAGGCTCAGTAATGTTCCATTGAATGTTACAGTTCAGAAGAGATAAAAATCAATTTCCCAGACAGAGTGAAAAACACAACAAATTCATGATTTGGAACCAAGCCCATTTTAAGGTTTAGAGCTTATGCACAGCTCATTGCATTGATTATTCTCCACTCATAAGACAAGTATTTGAATGACGGGATCAGTCAGGAAATTGAACGGTATTTTGCTTTCATGCATAGAATGAACCAAGCTTGGCCAAGATGAATGTAGCTTATAATAGTCAGGCACATTATGCAAAACTGAATGAGAAATGTGCCTGCCTGACCAAGTATGGCTTAATTCCTCATGACCACGAAGAGGCAATTACAAATAGCCATGTTTCCTTTAGTATATTTGCTTCATTTCTGTCTTCTGTGTAGAAACACATAAAACTTTTATAACACTTCCAATCATATAAGGAAAGTGTGGAGCATTTCAACCATCAAACAAATCATTGTTGTTTTATAAGTATGCATGATCTCTTCTCGGCTAGATTTACTAGCACCAGGGCAGCTGAATCACCTATAATTGCCATCTTTATGATAATGATTTTCATCAGGGTCCCTGAATCATGATAAGAAACAGAAGCGTTACGGAAATCGGTTTATTATTTTGTAATGTTTTCCATTTTAACAATATCTGAAATGATTTAATGTTATTAAATTGCTTATAATTTATTACATTGTCTCTGTTTATTTGCTATTTGTGTAGCGCTGACATATTCCACGGCAGCGTTGTGTCCCTTCAGTGGGACTCACAATCTCATAGGAAACAATTCAATCTAATTAAGTTTTTGGAATGCAAGGTTCAGTTCACACAGATTTGTTGCAGGATTTTCTGTAACTGAGGGTGAGTACCATTTATCTGACTGGAATTGATTTGGAAGTAACCAAAGCCCAATTCAAATGATGGTGTCAGTGGCAGAAATTTCAGCAACAAACCCTCTTCACTTAGAGAATGTAAATGGAATGTAATATATATATCAAATATATATTATAAAACCAGAATTTTTGTTTTTGTTTTTTACTTCAAATTATAGATTTTTTTTAAATTATGTATGTTTTTATTAAAGGCGGTTGTCTGGGCTTTTAATATTGATGGCCTATCCTCAGGGTAGGTCATCACTATCAGATCGGCGGGGGACTGACACCTGGCACCCCCACCGATCAGCTGTACGAGGAGCAACTTTAAAAAAAAGTTAGCTTCATAAATATGACCCTTATTCAGAGCACCATATTTCTCAATGTATTTGCACCAGACAACTGACATAACTAAATTGATAAGTACATGATAAAACTGTTTGCCTGCAGCCATCACTAAGGGGAGCTCAGTGCATAGCAATTGTAAGAAGGTACGGCACTTACGGGGAGTAGTCAAAGTACTGGGTGGGTGACTACTCCCCATGTTCCAGGCCGTGTTTTGCCAGGCATAAAAACCAGCCAGCACTTCCAGGTGGGGAGGATTACCTCCATCTGACAGTGGAGCTCAGGAGGTCTGTGTGCTGTGATCTGAGGGCTGTGTTGGGAGGGATAAGACCCCTGTGAGGGCAAACAGGCCGCCTAACACCTGCCTGTGGACTTGACAAAGCAGAACTTCCAACAGGGTGTGAAGTAACACCCAGGAAAAAAGTGACTGTTTTGTATATGAACTTTTCATGTGTTTAAACAATCACCAAGCAAATTGCGTTTTTGTTTTGCTTTCACGTGTGAATAAACACTAATTGGAATCTCGTAGTGATCACAGCACTCTATCTATTCTGACCGTTCGGGTGCACGTCGTTGTATGTTCCTACCTCAACCTCTTGGAACTATAAATATTCCTCAATTTAGACAGCACTCCAGATTTTGCTTAGGTGATTTTTATTTGCTTAGCCGGACATAGTGGTCATTTTGGTAACAAATAAATAAAACATTTGTAAATACATGATTCTTATAATACATGATTCGTGTGATACATGATTACTACAAGGAAAAGAAAAAACCTATGTAAATACATAATTCATATGATACATGATTCTTATGAAAAAGTAATTGACCCAATTTTCTCCATGGGAAAAATTCATAATTACATAATGTGTAATATCACTTAAATATGACTGTTAGGTTCATGATGCAAATAATTATGTGTCAAAGAAAACATGCAAAAACTTAAATACATTAAACATCAGGACAAGAGGACCACCAGGTAGAAATCATATAGTATGTACAACAGATGGAGTAAAGGAAGGTAGTAGTACAAAGACAAGGGCATTAATTGTATACACTAAGTTGCGTCGGGTATACAAGGAGGAAGGGGGAAGTCTGGACCTTCCCCTCAAGTTAGAGATAAGTGAAAGATAAGTGAGATGTCATCTGAGAAGGTAACCATGCAATATCAGCAAAGGGAGAGCCAGGAAAGAAGTCACTACAGGCTATATGAAGAGTGAAGCGCGAGTTGCTTACCTAGTCGTATACACATGGGAATGTGGATGGCCGGCATGATAGATACGATCATATCCGCTCTTTAAATAGGCGGTTTCGTGCCATGTTACGGGCGGGCGCTCGAAATCTCGCAATATCGCGAGTATGTCACTAAGAAGCGCCGGCCCAGTCAGGTGACGGAGGACGGAAAATGGCCATCTTAGAATAGGGAAAACACTCATATATTATGAACGCTAGTAAGAATGTAATCGCATGGCTTCAGAAATCGCATTGTAACAAGAAATACATATGTGGCATAGCCTAAGTAAGGGATGGCACTATTACAATGAGGCTATGTGATAGGAGTAATAATATGTAACCGCACAGCCTAAGGGGCGCCGGGGAGCGGTCCTACATATAATGTATATGTGCTAAAAAGACGTGAGACAACAAAATTATGTATAAGGGATAGCACCATAAGTTTTGTATATATTGGTATGCACAGGAGCCCTGGCAGATAGTTGGTGAATATGTACATCATGATCTAGTAAAGGGTTATAAAATCTTATAAGCACATATGGGAAGAGTAATATGACCTCAATAATACAGTTATTCTGGTTATACATAATGATTTTAATCTTGAAACAGACACCAGTGAGGAATATATACGAACTTCAGGACAAGGTGTACAAACCCATCAGACTAGGGCGTGCTTCACGGGTGTCACCACCCATTATTAGACGGCTCTGGCCCTAGAATAAAATGTAAGGAAAAAATTTAAAAAAGGAAGAAGAGGATGAATTTTCAATAGTCTAAAACATAATCTTTGTTAAGTCCATGAGGTTGGAGGGTATTGAGACGTCGGATCCACGACATCTCTCTCTCTCCTGTAGTTGCAGCTCACGATTACCACCTCGTCTTAGAGGGGGTATCCAGTCAATAACCTGGAAGCGAAGTTGACTAACTGCGTGATTGTGTGTTATGAAATGTTGTACCAGCGGGGCCTCTATCTTTACGGTGCGTATGTTGGATTTGTGTTGAGATATACGCTCCTTAATTGAATTGAATTGTTTCGCCAACGTATCCCAGGCCGCAAGGACATTTGATTAAATAAACTACATAGTTGGAAAGGCAGGAGTAGTGTCCATTGATATTATATGTCTTGCCGGTAGATGGGTGTGTAAAGGTGGGACCTTTAGTGACGTTGCCACACTGTGCACAGGAAAGACAGGGGTACGTTCCCTTATTGATAGTGCCAGTAATTGTGATTTAGATACTGTGTACCTTGTTAGAGCCGAGATCAGATCGTACAATTCTGTCTTTTACGTTTTTAGCCCTCTTGTAGGACATTAATGGTTTCTCGTGGAATATATTAGGGAAATTACCTGATAATGTGGACTAATGTTTGTATATGATCCGTTTGATTTCGGGGCTCAGGTGAGAAAATGTGGTAACGCATGGGATACGTGTATGTTGGCGGT